>NW_019732379.1:1252358-1347604 GCF_002891405.2 Cryptotermes secundus | reverse complement strand
GAAGGATGGAGAAGATCAGTTGGACCGATTATGTGAGAAATGAAGAAGTGTTAATTAGAGTCAGTGAGCAGAGGAATATCCTACACGAAATAAGAAAATGGAAGGCTAATTGGATTGGTCATGTTTTACGCAGAAACTGCCTTCTAAAAGAAGTTATTGAAGGAAAGATAGAGGGACGGATAGAAGTGACAAGAAGACAAGGAAGAAGATGTAAGAAGATGCTGGATGACCTTGGGGACATAAGAGGATACTATCATTTGAAGGAGAAAGCTCTAGATCGCATCAAGTGGAGGAATTGTTTTGGAAGAGACTGTGGACCCGTCGTCTGACAGATTACTGATGATGATGATGATGAATGATGAACCAGAAAAGGATCTGGAGGGAAGGGCTCATAGCCTAAACAAGGAACGATCCCATCATTTACCTTGGGGAGCAGAAGAAAACCATGGAAACCTCAGTCAGGAAAGCCAGTGTACAAGCTGATATTTGAACCGAGCCACTCCTGGATACAAGTCTAGGCCATTATCTCTTGAGCCTAGACCAACCTGTACAGCGCCCCACACCAATATATTTGCTCTGCACCATCCTACTCACCATCAACTAATGTAAGAGATGAATGAAAGGACCAGTTCTTCACTTGAGATTTGGTTTCTTTCCTTGTCAGTGTCACAATATATAGTATGTAGAACTATGTCAACTAGGAATAGCACTGAAATTAAGAAAGCAACATTTACTCACATCATTAACAAAAATTGAGAATTAGGGCTTGAATTGCTTTCAGGACCTTACAGCAATACTTGCTCATCATGGCTACTGTACATACTGCAAGAATATGGAACATATTTAAGAATTTCTTTTATGCACTCTATTAAGTCTGTGGCAGGAAAGAGATAGAAAACTGATACAGAAGTTACACTTTATATCTATTCGATATATAAAGATATCACTCATGCAATCCTATATAGGAGGATAGACTCCACTTGTTACTAAAAATTAATCACAATTGTTTGAGCTGTTTTCAAGAAAACTGTAATTTTGTTGGGGGGGGGCCTCATCTGAAGGGTTCCTATTTCTTGCAGCTAGAATATTAATGTTCACTGGTCACCATTCTATGACAATAAACTTCTCCTGGTTTTCGAGTTGTGTGGATGTGGATAGTGCTGCTAACATCCCGCTGGCATATGCTGCCTTCAGCTTCAGGTTTGAATTATGCAGAGTCAGTCAGTCATTCTTGACTTCAGGTCTCATCGAGATCTATGACCAAGATTTTTGCTCTCTCCTAGACATGTACATATTTAGAGGTGGGGCCCCCTCTTGGAGATATAGAGGAGCCACTCTTCCTATGTATGTGCTATGTTCTTGCACTGTTGGCTATTCTTTTTCAGGTAAATTTCTGCTGGTACTTGCGAGCACATTCATTCTTGGATCCAAGTCCTGCAGGACTCATGACCATAATTTACTGCCTCACAACTCTGGGAGTGGTGAGACATCTGATGTAAGTAGGGTGAGCAAGTGTTCATGTACATATGGGGGTTTGTTTCACCAAACCCATGAGGTGGAAGCAAGAGTTTATTCCTGGTAAAAGGACAGTGGTCAGAAGGAAGAGTGGGTAAGGTTCCACCTGCAGTCAGGAAAATACAGTTCATAATGAAAACGGTGATTGGCAGAAATGAGGATTTTCTGTATTCCTGTTTTTTTTCAAGATATTGGCATGAACTGTAATTAAATGAGAAGTGAATTGATCCACTCTAGATACTGTGCAATGTCTGTGAAGACAATGTAATTGGTCGTATCACAAACTTTCTTATTGTCATCATTTGGCCTGCTGTTCGAGACAATGCCACGAAGCTTCCAGATCTGAGTGCCATCTCTCTGAACCTCTGGGAACACCATCCCACTGCCACTGTCACCATTGCATACACTGCTCCCTGTAAACAGTTTCAAATATCAGCTTTAGTTGGGTGCTGAATATATCTGTAAATGGTGGGGTGGTTGGTTGGTTGGTTGGTTTCCAATGGCTGCATTTGGGATCATTTAACCCATTTTGCTTCCCAGTAGAGAGCACTTAAGTTCTTGCTTTGTCGCATCTTGAAGAAGTTTGCACTTTTATTTTGGGAAGCTTTTTGCAACATAAGTTTTAAATAACAACAAATACAATATATTAGTCATGTTGAAAATGCCATATATGAATCAATTTTTATTCATCCTTCCAGTGAAATGCATAATGCGAAGGTGTGTCAGTCCACAAAAAAATTTTTGAATGTCTTTTGTTGAAATTTTTATTTGGTGTTACAGAATAAGTTTTTTTTAGTCCATATCAATGTATTGAATTGAATTGAATTTATTTATATTCTATAAATCCTAAGCAGGTTAGTACCTTTGGATACAGAACATGTCAAAAGGTTACATACATAAGTACAGGCAATTTTAGCTTAAAAATTAATATAACTTAATTTTACATCATTCTCTATTTACATTGAAGTATTCATCTAAAGAGTAGAAGGAATGAGCATGTAGATAATTCTTTAACTCTGATTTAAACTTTTTAGTATCATTGCCCAAGTTTTTAATACTTTGTGGCAGATTGTTGAACACTTTTATGCCAGTAAAGTAGACTCCTTTTTGATATACTGATAAAGTTGATGAGGGTAGGTGGAAGTTATATTTTTGTCTAGTATTCATGTTATAGACATCAGAATTTAATTTAAATTTATCTTAGTTGTAAACAACAAATAGGAGAAGCGATAATATGTATTGCGATTGAAGCGGTAGAATTTTTAATTTCTTAAATAATTCTCTACATGAATCTCTAATTCTACATCCTGTAATGATTCTTATTATATTCTTTTGTATTTTAAAAATTAAACTATGTGAAGAGATCCCCCAAAATATTAATCCATAGCATTAATCCATGTAGATGCAACCTTTATTACCAATGAAGTTCAGATCAAACTTTCTTACATTAACATACAAAACCAATTATATTACATAATCTTTTGAACATATCAACTAATTATTTGACTGTTTTCCAGTGTGATGTATGTTTAATGGAATATAAATTCTAGTTAATGTATAAATCTATACCATCTAATAATCATGTGATCCTCTAAAGATTAGTGACAATGGTCTATTCATGACACAAATATTATGTTGGACATTGTTCACTGTCTTACATACGGCGGTGTTACCTAAAAGAACTTGTGTGAAATGCTCTCACTTCCCCTCGCTCATACAACAATATATTTAAGATACACTATATTTCAGAAGCTGGATCTGCTTCTGTCATAGTGTGTAAGTAGGGACAGGATTCTACAACTTAATACGATCTGTAGGCCCATTTAAACATGAAGATGAAAACAGGCCCACGTTCTGAAATATCGCGTATTTGAAATATACCTATGATGATTGATACTGTCCAACATAGTACTTATACAGCGTATTGATATTGTGACATGATGGTTGAAAGACGGAATAACAGACTCAGAAAAGAAATCCATTGCTGGGCAACGGTTGGGTAAACATATAATAATACCTAACTTGTTGTGAGACAATGGCTCAATAATTATTCTTCTGTGACAATGAACAAGTGATGTGACAGGAAATTTGGAAGTGGTATTTCCTATGTGGTCTTTGCCAAGGCTATATAAGGAGAATCAGCCGGAGTTTTCAATCAGTAGCCCATGTGGAGGTGAGTTCAGATACTTCCACTGTAGCCTTGTGAGTCCCAGAAGGCCACAAAAAGGTATAACTGGGCCACCCTATTCCTGGGGGATATAAATATGGGGATCTGGCCTTCCAGGCTGAGGGAGTCTCAAATCTGAGACAGTAAAAATATGGTCATGAGTCTCATGGGACCTGGACCTGAGAATGACTGCACTGTCGAAGGCCAGCAGGAATTTTAAATGACAGATCCATCCTCTTGACAGAGAGGATGTTACATAATGGCTATGGCCACAAGGGTTCAGTTTAAAAAATCACTGGTTGTGAGTCTTCAGGGGCTTGGAGCCAAGGCAAACTGATTGGCGGTAAACTGCCAGTCATAAAGTAACTCTGACTCTGACTCACTGACTCTCTTCAGTCAGTCGAGAATGTGAGGGATTTAGATCAATGGCTTAGGTGTTAGACAGTCTCCAGCCAATGAGGTCAGGAGCCAATGAACATGGAGGCTGAGCCATTACCTAGCAATGACCAAAGAAGATGAACTCAGAAGAATCAGTGTAAATCGTAAAATACGTGTATGTGGATTAATGACAGTGTTACAGTTACTTGTAGTTATGTAGTAAATGTTCAATAAATACAGTTATCAATCCAAACCCTGTGTCTAGACACTAATACGTGACAGAGTAATATTCTTATTACTGATTATTTCTACCAAATANGAAGATGGAGGCGATACGTTCCTCTGAAACGTCGGTTAACACCACATTTACACGGTGCCAAATCCCAGAAGACTGCTTTCTTAACATTACATAGATTGCACTTGAAAAATGTGTGTTCTCCAAACTGTGGTTGAATTGGCACAGCAGTCAGTAATAAGTAATTAAGTTTGACCTGATCTTGATTCAAAGCAGAGGTAATACTGAACAAAACTTAAATTTGTTAGATAATTTTCTTGCAGAGATCATGCACATAATTTCAGCAGAAGCTGTCCAGTAATTGTAAACATGAAACACATGAATGGTGGATAGATAGACAGATATGACCTCATCATTATACATCGAGTTTATACACTTGATAAAAAGAATGCATAAAACTGTTCAATAATTATTTCTGTAGTTATGAAGGAGAAAATGATTTAACTTGAGATGCTGATGTTTTTGCACTCAAATGGATTGAGCGCTGACTAATTACATGATTTCAATTTCACACTAGATTATTCAGATTGGTTTTGGATTCCATTCCACACAACTTGGGTATGTCAGTGTGGAATACACCAACTTCTCATAAATCATGTAAAACACTGCAGCTGGCAAGTCCAAGGACTTGTGGAAAACTGAGAGTTAGGGGAACCATTTCCACACTGATCAAAGATTAAGTCACTGTTCCTTTACTTACTTACTCATGGAGCTGAGCCCTTCTGGAGGAGCCACCAATTCTACAGCTACTCAAGAATTTCCCAGCATTTTATAGAACCCGAAGGTTCATTAACGTGTTCACAAGAGCCCTCCACTGGTACCTATCCTGAGCCAGATCAATCCAATCCACACCATCCCATCCTATCTCTCTAAGATCCATTTTAATATTGTCCACCCACCTACGCCTTGGTCTTCCCAGTGGTCTCTTTCCTTCTGGCTTTCCCACCAATATCCTAGATGCATTTCTCATCTCCCAATTCGTGCTACATTCCCTGCCCACATCATCCTCCTTGATTTGATCATTATAATTATACTTGGAGAAGAGTACAAGTTATGAAGCTCCTCATTGTGCAGTTTTCTCCAACCTCCTGTCACTTCATCTCTCATCAGTCCAAATATTCTCCTGAACACCCTGTTCTCAAACACCCTTGTCTATGTTCCTCCCTTAATGTCAGAGATCAAGTTTCACACACATATAGAACCATAGGCAAAATTATAGTTTTGTATATTCTAATTTTTATGTTTTTGGACAGCAGACATGAAGGCAAAAGGTTCTTGACTGAATGGTAGCAAGCATTACCCCAGTTCAATGACCTCTTAATTTCCTCCTGAATCAGGTTTTGATCTGTTATCATTGTTCCAAAATATCTGAACTGTGCCACATTTTCAAAACACCTGTTTGCTATCTTTATGTCATGATTTTGAACTGCATTTTGGCGACGAGACAGCAACATATACTTAGTTTTTTCTCTGTTTACTTCTGTCTACTTCTTTACGTCAATTAAAGTTTGTGTGTTTTTTCTTTATGGTGTTCCCTTACTACAAATATAAAATACTATTGTACATACTGACTAATAAATTAGATACAAAATGCAAATTTAGTCATTAAAAAGCATAATTATGCAGTGGTTATTAAGAAGCAACAAAACTTGTTTTGGATCTTCTTACAGTCTTGATTTCAACAAATGTGGACCTCCTAAAGTAGAAGCCATCAATTACATCCATGTATACATAAATGAAAACCAATGCCATAGTTAGCAAAACAGGATAAAAGTGAAAAACTGTGGGAGGTTCAAATCTGCTACTGATAAAACTGCAATTAGCAAGGGATTGCTGTATACACTCAACTGCTAGCCCTTATCATAATTACAATCAGAAACTGAACATACCATTTCGATATCCTGCACAGAAAGTTGTATTAGAAGTGAACTGTGAGAAGAAGGTGCTATGACTCCAGAGGCAAGTTTCCTGGGTCACAACTGGCATTTTCACCATTTTTAACTTTTGCGCAGTATTGCCATTCTCATCTAAGCCCCAACCAGCTACCTGTTGTTCAAAAGTAAACAAAAGAATTAATGAATGCCATTATAACTTGTTCCACAGATTTATGGAAATGTTGATTCTTTTATCACTTTTGTTTTTATAATTTTAGCAATAATGTTTCCTTGTTCTGTAGATAATTAGTTTGTCACAAATTATGTAAATTATTTCACTGAATGAAGTGTACTAACTTCATTGACAAGTGACGGTCGCTCAGTTGGTAAAGTTCACTTGTAGACTCAAACCATGGAGTTCTTATGAGATATTATTATATTAAATACTAGCGCAGTTGTTGTTTCATAGGTTATTTAATGATGCTATATAAACCACAGAAACTGTTTACTGTTGATGTATAAGAATGATTATAAGGTGAAGCAGTGGTATGGCCTGTAGCAAGATATTATCCTAAAAATCCACAGGAAGAATTGAGAAAAATCACAGAAGTTATCAATGAGAATAATCTGTTGGCCACCTAGAATAAGAATTACATACAGCTTGAATACAAACCAAGCATGTTTACATTGAGCCAACACAAATTTTTATTTTAATTAGAATCAGGAAATACCATTTTTACAAGCAATTCTTAACTTGGCTTCTTTATAACATTTTAGCTAACTCAATGAATCAGGGATTTCCTTGAGAAGCTGTCAAGAAATTCTTTACCTTCTATGGAGGGCATAAATTTATTACAGTGTTCACAAGAATCCATGACTGGTCCTGATCCTGAAGCAGATAAATATCATCCACTCCTTCACATCATATAAATATATATAATATAAATATAATAATACAAAGAAAATATATTTGAATATTTGACTTTTATTTAATTTTAAGCATAGATACAGTTTTCTGGCTGAAATTTTGAATGTATTTCTAAGTTCCCCCATGTACGAATGCTAGGTGTTTCCTGATTTAATTAATTATCCTACTAATATCTGGTGAAGAATACAAATTATGAAGCTGTTCATTATATACCAGTAATTTTTTCAATACTTCTGTTGCCTTTTCCTTGCAAAACATTCCCAGGATATTGGGTGAACAAGTGTTTCATCTCATCAGCAGTGAAGAAGTATATAATGTGTATCTTATTTAGCAACAGAAAGATTAAAACACTATGGTTTGCAGTATATTGGTTATTATAACCTTTATACATTCCAAGAAAACATATGTTATCTGGAGACTGGATCTTACCACACCTTCCTTTCCAACTATACTTTCCAGGCTGATATCTCTCTGATTCCAAAGACATACAGGTCTTACATTTGTTGTGTACAGTACAGTAGTAGCTAGGACCAGCATGGCTACATCTGCTTGGAAGTTGCTACTATTGAAAAAAGGATTAACAAATATCCTAGATACCTGAAATACAGACAAAAATATGCACCGTTTATTGATTATGATGATGTTGATCCTGTACTCAGATTTTCTTGGTTATGTACAAGTATTTTAATATGTGTGTTAATACTGTCATGCGTTTGAGTGACTACAGATTGAGTTTGGAGTGGTAATTGGATCTACTGGGATCTTAAAGAACTCATGACTCTACTTTACAAATCACTATCACACAAAAACTATTATTCTCAGTCATGGTCTTCACTGTTGTGCTTGATAACATCTTCCAACAGTGGATGTTCCTTTGCTCCTGGGCTCACATCCTCGCAGGCTTGCAATCATCTCACACCAATCTCATGCCCATCTAACCGCTGTCTCAGAAGTGTCTCATAATGAGTAGAGAATATACCTCTAAGTAATCTTTTTATTAATACTGTCACGTATCTGGGGTTTGCATATCTAATAAAATTGGTTTTTGGATTTGATGATCAAATATTTTGGACCTTTATACAACTGGTTAAAACAGTTCACAAATCACTACCTGTAGCACTGGAATTTTCTTCTGACTAAACAGTCCACAGGAACTCTTCTGACTTCCAACTGAACTGTCAATTCAAAGTCAAGGTCACCTTGTGACTGACGGTCAGCAAATTGTGGTGTAGAGCCCAATCTCTGGCTCATGACCAGATATTTATTACTGTTTGACAGTTATGATTTTGCTTTTGTCGGGGGCCTTCTCTGACAAGAGGATGGGTCTGTATTTTATATATACTGCTGTTGCGAGTCCCTTGGGACTCACAACCATATTTTACTGCCTCAGATTTGAGACTTCCCTTTTCGTCGCCTTCTACAACTCTCAGGGTCACAGTGGAGGTATCTGACTCTGCCTCCACAAGGGTTTTAAGGAAAGAATTGTCAATTATTTTTGGCTTCTCATTATACAGCCTTGCATTGAGCCATAGCACAGAAAACACATCCATTGCCTAGCAATTGACATATGCGAAACCACACAGAGAACACCTCTCGTGACACTGGTTCTATTGTTATATGTGTGTATTGCAGGCATTGCCTAGAAATGGGTCTGCTCCACTGTTGGCTGCACATTTGTCCTGGGCTTGTTTAATGAGTCGTTCCCTAGCAATGGGTCTACATGTCACAATATCATGAAAAAGATACTGAATAGAGGTTATGGCTCAAGTATTTGTAGGGATGCCATTGGCAAAGAATGGGAATCTCACTGGTGTTTTACGTATTACTGTATCAGTATTAAACTGGCATATTTCTAAATAACACTTAAATGAAAGGGTTTAGAGTAATTAAAGAAACTGTAATATAGGAAGTAATAATGAATGGGTAGTAAAGTATGCAATATTAAAAGCAAACATACATCAAATTCCTGCGAACTTTCTTCCTTGCGATTTCTGAGGTCGTATCTTCCTAAGTAAACAGTAAAATCACGTGGAGCCAGTATCTTCCCATCCTTGGTGACACAATGGGCAGCTGTAAAGAAAGGCATAGATATATTTGGGTCAGTAGGAAACTACTGTATTTTAATTTGAATATAAAGATAACTTTGTGTTTTCCAATAAAAAATCAATCTCATTATTACCTTTAACATCTTTCAAAGTTGGCAATATTTTACTGATGATTCCTGCATAGTTGTGAGACACACACACACTTGTACGTCTATGGACTGCTTCTTTGTTTGGAAACTACCGTCAAACTGTTTCAAATGTGAAGCACAAAAATGATAAAATGACTTACCTGTGATAAGGCCGCACCAGAGCTCAACCGGATAGTCACTGGCTTCCCACTGCAGCAGCCTGGGTCCGAGCCCGGGTCTGGTCAAGTGGGATTTATGGTGGACAAAGTGACGCTGAGGCAGGTTTTCCCCGAGCACTTCGGTTTCCCCTGCCAATTTTCATTCCACCAAATTCTCCATAATCATAATCACCCGGGGTAGGTACAATAGGCCAATCAGTGGTCGATGTGCCGAGTGGACCCAGCTGGACTCCACCCCCCACTATGCGAATTAAAAAAAATTACCTGTGATAATGGTCTTGGTACCAGCAAAAGATCCACCACAGTTGTATACCATGTCATAACCCTTTTGTTGATATATAGCTGCATGCCAGGGCCACTGACCATGTGCTGTGTCTTGTCCATAAAAGATGAGGGCATTAGTTCTCACTACTGGAAAGCCACATTTGGTATTTGTGTTCACACCTGTTACAACCAGTAAAAATAGTTCACTTATTGTGTCTGAGGAAAATGGGAACATTTAGACTTGTGAAGCTGAACTTTGTACACAATATTTCTTTGCTCCAGTACTGAATAATTAACCTAAGCAGGTCAGTGTTTGCAGTGTCATTATGTTGTTTACATGGAAAGTAAATACAGGATTAATCTTGGTCAGGTATGTCAGGATCAGAAGACGACGGGAATAAATGGCAGTGGAATGTATGTTCTAGTCAGTATTATAGTTCTAAACTCTGCCAAAAACAGATATTTCTAGAATACTGGTAGATAGCTGCACTGCTTATTCTATCATGTCTTTCCAGAACTTTCCAGGTTCAGAGCACACATATTCAATGAAATTTTGATCTTGAAGTGTTCCTCAAGGAATATATAGGCCTAATATGAGATTTCATCATCAATCAAAGGGTTATCTGTGGAAACCAACGTTATAGAAGGGAGTTTTTAAAATTTTCCATTAAATTTTCAGATGTTCTACTAGCTGTGCTAAATGCAGAAACAAATGCAGACTAAAGAATAGTATATCAAGGAAAGTCGTCCATTGATAGGCAACGGCCGGTGAATACGTTCTCACAGCAACCAAAACACGCTTTCACGTCAACAATAACTGGACAATTGCAAGACAGCAGCCAACTTAACATGTCATGCAACAATGGAGGAATTCTTGGAAGCTGTGTTTTCTACGCAAGGACTAATCTTGAGTCATGGGAACATGACAGCAGACTGCTTAGAAAACCATTTCAGAGCACATGGCTTGTGTGACTGTGACCATAGACGACTTGTGGAAGCTGAAGGAGAAGCCCTGCTGGCCACCATTGATAAAGACATCCTTGTTAATTTCCAACCCTGTGGTGTCTCGAAAGAAATACAATCCTTGAAACCAGGAAAGGCCGTGATTTTCATGGAATTCAAAATGAATGTCTCCAGCATCTTCCAAGAAGACCTCTTGTGTATTTAACACATGTATTCAATCAATGCCTTTGGTTTTGCCACTTCCTGACATATTGGAAGGAGGCAAAATTCGCAAGTCTGCAAAAACCCAGCAAAGATCCAAAGTTTCTTCAAAATAGATGTCCAATCACCTTCTTGTCCACTACAGGCAAACTCTGAGAAGCTGATTATAAGAGCAGCCCAAAAACACAATGTGGAAAGAAACTTATTAAATGCAGGTCAGTTTGCCTTTTGAGTATATCACTGTATGATGCTTCAGTGCATGAGGATGGTGAATCACGTCACCCTAAGTTTCAACAATATTTCGACGGCGGCTGTGTTCTTGGATATCAAAAGCCTTCAACACAACATGGCACTCTAGCCTATTATATAAATTTTCAGAATTAGAATTTTCAACAAGTCTCATTAAGGTGATTTCTTTTCTCACTGGCAAAATTTAAAGTCTTGGTAGAAGGCGAATTTTCTATGCCAAGAAAAATAGCGGCAGGGGATCCTCAAGGTTCCACTCTTGCCCCAGTATTGTACAGCCTGTATTCAAACAATGCCCCCGTGGCACCTGGAACTCATCTTGCTCTGTTCACGGACGATACCTGTATTTATGTGACAGAGAAACATGAACGTCATATTCTCTGCAAACTGCAACGTAGACTCAATGCGGTGAATTCGTGGTGTGAGCACTGGAACATAAAGATCAATGAAGGGAAAACTCAGGCAAACAATTAAAGGGACAAAATATTCCCTTCGTAAATAATGTAATGAATCTTGGTATCATTTTTGACAGGAGAATGACATGGAGACACCATAACAAAAGGACTGTAGCCAAGGCCTTGCTCACACACAGAAGAACCTATTCTCTATTCAAAAGTTGTCATTTAAGTACAAATATTAAATTTACGTTTTACAAAGCTCTGATTAGGTCAGTTATGGCTTATGTCTCTCCCACCTGGGAATGTGTGGCAGATGCTCACCCCTTGAAATTGCAGTGTCTGCAGAACAGAGCACCCTGCACTATTGGAAATCTTGACGGGCGTATACAGTCCATGGAGTGCGTGTGGCTTTCCAAATTCCTTACATTTATAAATATATAACTAAATTATACAGGATGCAGGCAGAAGTAATCCTAAATCACATACATCCAAAATGTACGTGGTATTGGGCGAGAAGAAGCCGGGCATAGGAAGTATAAGGGGCTTGAACTTGTCGGCGGTTAGGCCTATGGCCGTTCAGCTGACTAACTGCAGTTTCAGAGTAAGTACATAAGTTAAGGTATAACTGCTGCACAAGCCTTCACTGACAGGAAACCTCTGTATACCTTTTACAGATGTTGCTTAATATAGTGAAGTGACAAAAGAAGCACAGAATCCATAGCGACTTGGATGCCATGACAGCACTGATATATGTGTGATTTACAGTGCAACAAATGTAGCGATTACATAGAAAGACCGACCCCTCCTTCTTCAAAGAGGAGGCCCCATTTCGAAGCATGTATGATTCTAGGAGAGAATAAAAATCTTTGTCATGGATCTCGATGACACAGAAGCCAGGAATGACTGTGCTGGTGAAAAGCAGCAGCAATTTAACTGACAAACTGACCAATTGACTGATCATGGGTTGGGAGCTGAGAGTCAGATTGAGTTGTGAGACAGTCACTAGCCAATAAGGACATAAGCACAGAAGCACTGGAATATCCATTCAAGGGAGCTGCTACTTAGTAATGACAAGTGAAGACTGTAATAGACTGAGACCTAACATGTGCTATAGTGATTTGTAAAGTGTGTATATCAGTGACAGCATCATAATTATTTGTAGTTACAAGTGGTAAATTTTTAATAAATCTGATTAACAATTCAAACCCTGTGTCTAGTAACAATATTATAGTTCCAACTGTCTTATATCTTCAAGGTACTCATTTTCCATAAGGTTTAACAACTTAAATTTTTAATGTATTCCCTGGTTCTCAAATTATGCTACATGTCTAGTGTCTCTCAGACTTGTTTTAATCACTTGGATATCAGGCAAAGCTATACATATGTAATTTTTCTCATTTATTCTGTGAACTCAGTTAAAAGTTCAAATGAATGTAATTCTTATAAAATGATGAACTTACTTGTTTCCTCTACTGGAGGTGTGCGTGTTGGTGGAGGTGGTGGTGGTGGTGGAGGTGGAGGTGTGCGTGTGGGTGGAGGTGGAGGTTTATATGTCGGTGGAGGTGGAGGCCTTTGTGTTGTTGATGGTTCTTCCACTGGCACTGGCATATTAACTGGAGGTCTTGGTCTAATTGGCTGACCATTTTCAGTGTTATAGGGGCAATCCAGACTACTTGAAGTACATTTCTGATTGAACAGACTATGCTGAAAAGAGAGAGCAGTAAGTGGAAGAGAACCTGTAACAGAGATACCAGAAAGAGTTACATATGTAAAGATGTACAGAGTTCAGATATGATAATGGTATTCACAATACACATAAACAAGAGTACTGTAACAAATGTTAATTTTTTCTTTTTTTTTTTCCTGTGGCACTACAGCCCCAATTTGGGCCTAGGCTTACCTCCATGAAACTCTCCGTTTCACTTCGGTTTACCAGATCATACACACATGGTAGGACTCCTTGGGCGAGTGATCAGCTCATCGCAAGGCCTCTACCTGTAGACAAACACAGAAAAACGCACAAAAACATCCATGCCCTGAGTGGGATTCAAACCCACGATCCCGGCTTCCGAGCGAGCGAAGACAGTGCACGCCTTAGACCGCTCGGCTAAAGTGACTGGCACAACAAATGGTTATACTGCAGGCAAACTTCATTAGGATGACCTCTTAAGGGGGAAGTTATACTTGTATGTAAGCCATGTTGAGTGATCTCATTTTTTAAATTCTAATGATTTTAAAAGCAGTGATTCAACTATGTAATTGCCCCATCCATGCAAATTAAGCTCTACACCCTAACTCTGATAAGCCACAAAAGTGAAGAAAGTTTTGTGAGAAAACTATATTTTATAGGGTAGCTGTATTCTCAGCTACTCACTAGCCTAATATTTTCGTCATAGTAGACAGCCTCTTCTACAAACCTGTCACTAATTTTGTGGCATTATGCTTTGGAGCTGAAAATCCACCTACTTTTAGGGATAGGGTAATTGCATAATTGAGCCAGAGTTTTTAATATTGTCAAAATTATAGAAATTGATAGCACTTCAAATGATTTTCATGAAACTTTCCCATCAAGCTCTCATTAATATATTTCATGCAGGGTCTCCCCATTTGCTATGCTGCCTCCATGTATTAGTAACATATATATTGTTGAGTAGTGAGTATGAACAAACTCTGTGAACTTACTTGGTTTGTTGCCTCTGCATATGACCTGATTGTTTACAGTGATGCTCTTAATTGTAGGCAAGGGTGATTTCACAGGAAAGTTTAATCTATAGAGAATGAAATACTGTTCACCAGTTCTCATCCTCTCCCATTCTTCATTCAGACTATTTACAAGATCAAGACGTCCTTTTGTGCTCTGGAATAAATATTTATGTGTAAGTATTAGCTGTTTCAGTTATTATAAGTAATGCAATACTCACTGAAGGAAAACAATGGGGAATTGAACTTTTTCCAAACTCCAAACCTTTTCAAAGAAGACTGGAGAGGTGTATTCTAATCTTGAGCACAAAGCATTTCCAAATGTCATACTTGCAATTTTACATCTTCATTGGCAATAATGCTGATTTATTGTAGCTAAAATTACATTGTTGATAGAGGTTATCAACAGTAAACACATTACATAATCAGGAGGTTATGAATTAGAAATTTCATCTACAGTACTTAATTTTTGTTATTTCAGTATCTCTGAATTTGTTATAATTAAATAACTAGGAGGAAGATTCTTACCTAAATATAGTAAAAATGAGAACTGAAACAAAATTATGAATGGTTCAGGCATGGAATTTTTAAATGCTACCAGATTTCTCAGAGCTCCTTGGAACTTGAGAAAGGGATGATATTGTGACAGAATTTCATTCTCAATAAAAAATACCATTCATAATTATGTGGCTACCGAAAATCTATAATTATTTGTCTATGCAACAAAGAGGAAACATAAGTTAATTTGTGATTCTGTATGAAGCCCCAGCAAGATCAGCCCATGTGGGATTCTTATTGCTGTAGCTACACTACAATAGGTTCTATTTATTCTCTTTCTTTCCTCCTCATTCTTTTCAAATGCAATGTGGGATTGTCAATGTTCTAAAAGACAACCACGTAAATCTGCAACAGTTGTATACATTAATTTGTATAAATTGAATGTACAGAATATCTGCAAAGCTATGTGGAATGTCAAAAGTTGACTGGCCCTGAAAAGGGCAGTCTGTTCCACCGTGATTGAGCTGGTAGAATTTTCTCCTTTGTAGTAGACCAAGTCTTTACGATTGTTCAGCTTGTTTGTCTGGCCGGTAATGTGGTGTTGTGTGTGCCTATAGGAACAGGTGCCTAAAGCGCGGTTGTTGGAGAGTTGCGGTAACTAAGTTAGCTGCCTGGTCACAGAGCGAGGTTGCTGGAGAGTTGCGGTTAGCTGCCTGGTCGCAGAGCGCGGCTGCTGGAGAGTTGCGGCAGCTACGTTAGCTGTCTAGTGACAAAGTGCGGTTGCTGGAGAGCTGTGGCAGCTACGTTAGTTGTCTGATAGCAGAACGCGGTTGCTGGAGAGTTGCGGCAGCTGTCTTTGGCCGATGACTCTGATGACTGATTGCTCTGAACTGAATGTGATCACTGATAATTGCAAGCTTTGGGCTCCGCTTTTATACCATGCTTGCTGGATGGAGCTTAAGCTTGCAGTTGCAATTGAGAGCACTGATTGGCTAGCGCATGTGATGATCTACAGGTGGGCTGGACATTGAGTGCTATATAAATACGAGTGGTGGCAGCAACGTGCGGCAGTGTCATATTGACTAGGAGTGAGTGCTGTCTGTTAGACCAGTGAAACCGTGTGTTAGTATGTGGGATGTTCCCACAGCAAGTTTTATCGATCCCACAGTATATAAGAGACATGAATATACTTTGTAGTATCTAAAAATCCCTACCAAATATACATCCTACACTGATTGTCACCAATAATGCTTACAGAATCTAAATATAGTAGTTGATACAACATTCTTACTAACAACTTAATGAACAAGCAGATCTCTGATTGTAAACTAACTTATAATGATCATTCAGCAGTACACAGGGTAAGATTCAAACCTCCTAGAACTTGAAGTTATATCTAACTTGATTAGTTCTATAACAATACATATTATTTTAATAGGAAAAAACAGCTGTAATAAGGTTTAAATTTGTGTTTGATCATTGCTGAATATGCAACAGAATCTAGTAATGAAATTAATAATGTAATTACTTTTAGGTTACTTTTGTCTGTTGTCACCTTTGATTTCTTTATCATGTTTCAAGTTAAAGTAACAGAACACAAGGGCAAGTAAGGGATTTAAAATAATATAATTAAAATAAATACATATATATTTTTTATTTTCAAGACACTGTTAGCCTCTTGACGAAATCCAAAGCTGTAGATGTGTGATTATAGAATTATACATAAATTAGGCACTGATATGACAGAAGATATAGTATTACTTAAGGGCGACTATAATGGATGAAATTCAATAATATATCACATTAGCTTTCACCTGATACGGTACATACCAACAGACAAACACAATGGAAAATAAACCTTCTTTAGAGGATAACAATTGATAAGCTATTCAAGAAATTGTCCATCTTTCATGAAACTCAAAATGACAAGCTAAAATCTGTGTAATTTACCAATGATACTGCAGTGATGTACAGCTCCACTCTGATATCAATTGCAACCACAGGATAAGGGTTGGGAACACTGATGAGTCCATACCAGTCTCCATATCTGTCAAGTTCATATCTAAATACTTGAGGGCAAGGTGATGCAAATGAGGATGAATCTTCAGGTGTGTTCAATACTAAAAGAAAAGAACATACATTAACAGTGTTAATAGCATCTCTAAACTGGATTCCACATACTTAAGATTAAAAATAAACAAAGAAGTCACAGTAAATGAACATTGAGCAGAAGTAAAGGTGAAGTTTTTAGCCGGGTTTAGATTACCTACAAATAGCAGTGAACATAAATCTGTAGTGAATAGAAGGCTCTACAGTGCAAAAGAAGTACTGAATTAAGTAGTTACTATAGGATTCTGACGATGGTGTATAACACACTGATATATTGGGTTTTCAGACTTTATCCATTGTCCTGGTTTTTAAGATAACTAATAAAAACACGACGTTTCGGAAACTGGATCTGTTCCCGTCCTCAGGTGAAGGAAAACACCTATTCTGTTGGGTCTGTTAGAAAGAGCTAGCCTCAATCACTGGATGATTGAGTGATTGAGGCTAGCTCTTTCTAACGGACCCAACAGAATAGGTGTTTTCCTTCACCTGAGGACGGGAACAGATCCAGTTTCCGAAACGTCGTGTTTTTATTAGTTATCTTAAATACCAGGACGATGGATAAAGTCCGAAAACCCAATATATTAAGTACTGAATTAAGTTTTAATAATTTAACTATGGAATTCAAATAGTAGTAGTAGTAATAGCAGCAATAATAATAGTAATTGTAAGTTACTGAAAAGGTATTTCATTCAAATCTCATTGTGCTGCCTATTATGAATGAGGTTTTTTGTTATTTTTATCAGTCTCTTTAAACTGATACCACGGTAACAGCTTGAAATTAGTCACTCTGAGACAATATCTTGATACAGATTACAGTCTTCCTCAAAATCCTTTTTACATTTTTTTTTTACATTTTCTGCTCCAAATTACCTCCCCAGTCTCCTAAAGTTTGGCCACACAACTTTGAAACACACAAAATATGAAATGTGAAATCCATGCAGGAGTATACACAGGCTTTCCACATATGATGTTAACACCTTGTCCTTCTGAACACTCAGCTGTTCTTAACCAGATTCATGAAGAAAATCTATGTAATGATGAAAACTTGGTGTTTCTATTCTAATGGCCATCATACAAATATAAACCACATATACTGCAATGTCTATCACATTTTGAAGCAGATATTTGCCATAATCTCTCATGGCCTTGACATCAGTTTACTGTAGTTCACTATTACTTCATAGAATGCTACTACACTATCTTCCTGTACCCACCTTGTTGCTTCCAACAAAGGATCCAGCTCAAATTTTAACAATTCAAAGGGATTCCTTAACTGACATACACCGCTTCATTTAAATAAAAATGTTCTGTATTTTGTCCACAGAATGTTTCATAAGTTCTATATGACTGTCAGAATAAAGACTGAATATTTTCCCACTCAGGGTTAACTTACTGCCCATTTTAATCTAGATGCAGTGTGATTCCTGGGAGGAAGGAATTAAATTTTTAAACATTACTTAGATAAATCTCGTGATACAAAGGGTTAACATAACCATATCTCTTACGATTCTTTGTAATAGCTAAATTAACACATCTTCATCTGTGCCTTAAAACTTTTTTCATACTTACCTGTGTCTCCTATTGGTGGTGGCAATGATGGTGGTTTTGGCTGAAATGTTCCTGGAGACTGCTGAATGTTATATGGACATTCCAAACTGCTTGAAAAGCATTTGTCATTATAAATTGCGTGCTGAATTGTTAGTGTAGTAAGAAATGGAGCACCTGTAAAATCACGGAAATCAGAGAATAAAGTTTTACATAAGAACAACACAGAAATTAATTATGCAACAATGGAAATTTTGTTGGAACCAAAAAATATGTATATGTTCTTTTGTAATCAGAAGACTGGTGTGTGGTGTGCTATTACTGCTACATTGATTGCAGGACCAATATTTTTGAACAGATTATTAATTCAGAGTGGCGCGTATGTCACTAACACTCTGAGGTCCTTTTCTGAGTGCATCATGGAAGAAGGCAGCAGATATGCCTATTTTATGCGAGATGGTGCCACAGAATGCGTTGCTATTGATTCCATTAACATTTTAAATCAGGTGTTTGAAGGCAGACTGATGAGTTCCAGAATGTGGCCTGAAAGGTCTCCCGACTGAAATCCTTGTAATTTTTATCTATTGGGAAACTCAGAAAGCAAAAGTCTATTCAAATACTCCCAACACAATGGATAAACTTAAGTACATCTGAGAAACAATTATATCTGTCAAGGTCAGCGAACTCAAACTAGTGACAAACAACTTTTACTAGAAACTTGAAGTTTGTTTAAAGACGGAAGGGAGACATTTTAAGCATCCGCCATGGTGGTGAGTCCTTCTAAACAATTTCTTTACTTTGAGAAAAATATGCATCTGTATTTATAATGTGTAGTATATTTGCCGCCAGTTAGACTTTATTTTATCAGGAGATGACAGCTAAGATTCAAGCTAACAAGTGGAGGGTAAGAGGGTCAGGCAATTTGGCCCTTTGAGAAAGACTCTGTGGACTACAAAGCTTACATTAATGAATATTTAAGTTCAAGTACATAAATATTCTTTTTTTCTTTTTTGTTTTAAACGATTTTCTCACCTGCGTGGCTAAACAATTGTACCAAACTGATGTGAGAGTGGCAACATTGAATCAAAATTACATCCCAGAAGATAGAGAGAAATTCAAATTTTGAAAAAGTTTGCTACCATTCATTTCTTGTTGTCTTCCCACCTTTTCTAAAAAGGTAGATGTGAAGAATAATAATCCTTAGAACATTTGGCTACACTTTAAATAAATTTCTCAATTTTGATGGGTTTTGAACCACGTCATAGGACTCAAGAAGACTGCCAAATCCAAGACCTAGAATCAAAATTGTTTGCAATAATTTGTAGATTCTCCTTAATCCTTTGGATAGCGCTGGTTGTGATTATGAAACAAAGTCATTGGCATAATGGAAGGAACTACATGGCCTTGTAGGCTTCAGAAAGTGACTGCTGGAAAAGAGTAAACCATTTTGCGATATGCAACGTTATTCTGACCACATTGTTCTAAGTAAGAAGACTGCAAATTCTATCAATATATATTTGTGGAAAGTGAAATTACTAGTATGCTTTACATTGTGATATGGTGTCTGGTGAAAGGGTGATATTCCCTTGCATTAATAATAAATATCATCCGTTTTATACAAACGTGCTGTACTTATTTGCAACCTTTTTTTTTATTTACTCCTCTTATTATGACTTCACCCCCTGTTACATACGCCATGGCAGAGGGGTCCATTTCTTCCCTCTCAAGAGGCTATAATGTGAGCTAGCATCTTATTAACATTCCAAGGCATAAGTGTATCAGATATGTGTACTAGTAATAAAAAGGGACCCTAAGAATGGGATCATACAACAAGAATGCTCAGGGTAAATCATAAAGTCAGCTGACATTAGAATGATCCATCATGTTACAAACTTATCAGATATAAGTAAAGTGTGGGTGCAAATATGGCATCTAAGTGTCTGGTGGATTCTTGTGAATGCACCAATAAACTTCTGGGTTCCATAAAAGGCAGGGGATTTCTTGACTAACTGAACTGCTACTAGATTACCAAGAAGGACTGTACTCCATGGAATTAGTTCTTAGATTTCTTGACTCATTAAGTGGTTACTAGAATGTCAAGAAAGGTGGTTCTCCAAGGACTTGGTTCTCAGTTCATTCAGTGCACAATTTTTAATGAAAGGTCACGTGCTCAGTTGAGAGGTGTGCTGTACCATGGAGTCAGAATAATATATAGCAGATGTTAATTATGCAGTGATATTTACTTGGCCTTCCACCTCTACAGATGATATTTCCATTCACAGTGATGCTCTTGATTGTGGGCAGTGGCGATTGCAGGGGAAATTCAAGGCGGTAAAGAATAGAATTTCTGTCACCTGCTGCCAGCTTCTGCCATGCATTCTTATCTATCAGTTCCAGTTTAGAACGTCTGTCCTGTAATGAACAAATGAAAACTATGAGACTTCAAATCCAAACATGTGTATATGTACATATATTCACATGTGTATTTTAACCAGATTTTTTGATTTTTTTTCACAAAAATTAGCCTAAAGAATACTTTGAATGAAAACCTCAGTCAAGATCATACCACTCTGGTTTATCAATTCTGAGACCCGGATTCAATCCCAGCAGCAGTAGCACTAGCATATGTATTTTCTGAACTAATTATTAGGATTTTCTTTATCGGTCATTATTCCAACAGTGCTTCACATAGCTTAAGCAATTAGTCGCTGGCTTCCCACCACTGTGATCTGAGCAAGTGGGATTTGTGATGGACAAAATGGCGCTGGGGCAGGTTTCCTCCGAGTACTTCGGTTTCCCCTGCCAATGTTCATTCCATCAAATTCTCCATAAATAAGAATATCTAACTAATTCTAAATTGTAATCAGCAGTAAAAAAAATTGTAACTATTGTAATTTTAATCTACTTATATATCAAATTGTTAATATTCAGAATTAACTTGACTTGTCATATATCATGTACAATGATCTACAGTGACGAAATAAATCAATCAATCAATCAATCAAACATATAACTCTGATTCTGAGGCATGCTACATGCCCAGTGTTAGTCCACAGTTTGAGTTGTGTCTTTTTCATCCTGCACCTGGCTGGATTCAGAGTGATGAAGTAGGGTAAACCTACCAAATTTTGTGGTGCAACACTACATTCATCACAAAATTTAGTATGTATCCACAGTTTCAACAGTTCACCCTAAATATTCCCACAGTGGAGCCAGATAATTTTATCATTTCTGCATAGATGATTTCATACTGGAGCCATCTATAGAGAACTGCTGAAACTCCAGAAGACATTCCTACTTCTGTGGTATATTAAATTGCTATACCATGAAATAAAATAAGTCACGAAACTGGATGGGTTTACTCCACTTACTTTGCTAAATATTTTGAGATATGATAAGGAACTTTATGAACTTCTGGAAGAACTAGAAGTTTGAACTGTAATATGACTTGGAAGATTAAGGTGTGCAGGCCATGTGATGAGGATGGAGGAAAAGGAAATGCACAAAGATAATTCAGATTTCAAGGCCCATTGGACAATATCTAATAGGAGACAAAAAGTGAGGTGGATTGATGATCTAAAAAAATACCCTCCAAGGAGGGGGTGTTAGAGAAGTAAGGCCACCATGGACAGACAAGGTTTGAAATATCCTTGGAAACAAGGGGCTTAATTTGAGCTGCTAAGCCACTGATGATGATGATGATGTTGGTGGTGGTGGCGGTGATGACGACTTGACTAAGCACAATAGTAGAAATAATAATAAGCTGTGAGCTCTACATGTCACTTCTGGAACATCTAATCATTAAGGGTTGCCATGTTCTTTCAGGTCAGCAGTGGTATATACTAGTATCCCACCCCAATTACACAACTCAACATTATCAACAAGGGAAATCAACCATAAGGCATCTGACTAGTATTTTGTTTGTAGTATTCTGATTCCATTTCTGACAGTAAATCTGATAACCTAAAATCTTTTGTGAATATTCTCAGCTCCTGCTGGACAATGCTGGTGTAGCACCTCATGGTAAAACACAGTGAATTATGCATTCCAGCATATCGCTCATATGTATACACTTACAATAATGTCTGGCTAAGGCTGTGGTCTATAGGACAATGACATCATGTATTCTTGTTTTCATTTGAAGATGGAAGTGGTATTTTCCTCTTCTATGGCTTATATTCATGGGTGCAGCCAGTTTTCTGAGGGGTGTGTGGCAAGTTTTGCTGATAAACTAACATTTAAGGCATTTCAGACACTTTTCACTAATGTTCTAAAATTACGCTTAATTTTTATTATTAACATTTGGTATATTTCCTTCTTTTCTTAAATTCTTATTTTCTTTAACAAATCCAGGAGGGGCAGACAGATACATAGCCCCCTTCACACTATCAACATGCTCTTATTGTGTAATATTTCATGGTTTCTAACTAAGAACATATATTTTTGTCATCCATTTTGTCACCTCTGCGCATATCGGCAACATATGATATGAACATACTCGTCAAAATATATTGGGGAATATTTTGTCAGTTCGCTAATGGTCCGTTTCTTGTCGGTTATGTTTTGTATGGTGTGAATAGACCTTTACTCTCCTACGAAATTAGATAGTTCAACATTGCTCACTAATACCTAGGGTTAAAAGAAAAGAGGTAGATATCCCTGCAGTCGAGGCTCCCACATTTTCTTGTTAGTCGGTGCACAGAAGGCGGTATCGGCCGTAATTTACACCCCAGTAGGATTCCTGCTACTCTTTCTAGTAGGGGTTCAGGCGACCCTAGGGCAGTCTAGGACGTCTAGGACCATAGTGCGGCTGGAAGGATTAGGTCAATTGAAAAATGCAATGACCTCATCGGGAATCGAACCCGCTACCTTCCGGCTTCGGATACAGTGCCTCAACCAACTACACTACTTCATGTCCTCATGATACCTATCGATACCTATGCAGTGTATGCAGAAGCACAAGCAGAAGTTTACTACCAGCAACCAGGCAGCGCGGTCACTCTTTTCTTGGCATCGGACCCTTTTGGAACCCATAACGCCATTGACGCCAATGGCCGTGTATTTGTTCACTGATAGGCCAACGGTCACAGAACCAACGGCGATGAAATACTGGCCTAGTATTATTGGCTGCTATCAGCGGCGCTCGGTTCGCAGAACACTGTTATCCGCTGCTACCTGCAGCAGAATGATAGGCGGTCAGACTTCACGTGAATAAGAGGGATGTAGTATGTAATGACAATCTGCAACATGGACGGAAATCCTCAAGTAGGGTTTTATGGAACTTCTTTGAAGAAATAGTCACGAAGGAAAGTTTTTATGCCTTAGGGTAGTTCTAATTTTAATTCGTGTAACCGACCGTCGCAGTCGAGCGGAAAGAAATCCTCCTCATTATTCGAGTATCTTGGGTTCCAATCACGCCCCTACAGTGACTAGTCCAGGAAAATACCAGGATATGATCTCACATAGGCCAAAGTCACTACCTTCCACGTCATTAAAATTTATTATTCTCTGATCATCCAGTCACTGTAGGCTATTTAATCCGATCAATTGAAAGCGTCGTTAAGTATGCAAAGAATAAAGAATACGACCTGTGCAAAACTGTCGTAAATGTCAGCCCTTACATCCGTATTATCAGACACGGTGAAAACTGGTATGTTGGCATTAATTGTCCCCGAGCACAGTTTATTAAAGGGCTTCAGACGACCATGTATAACCATAAAGAGATTACAGAAAATTACAATGAAAGGTTTTATGCAAACGGATTCAGTTTCATTTTTGACTATTTCCGAGTGTGGGGATTATAATGATGTAATAAACATCGACTGATGCATAAAACATGCCCAGTTTAAGTAAATATTAATGCTGTTTCAAACAAATATCTAGCTGAATCATAAGTATGCCTATTTCATATATAAACGAATGTTTCCGATCACTCAAAACTTTATGAACTGCAGCTAAATTCCTTTCGTTGGAAACCATTTGTAAATGGAACTTATCACCGAGTGAAATCAGCAATTAAAAGATAAGTGCATAGTTTGTATTGTATTGTATTCTAGTGTACCAGTTAACAAATGGTTACGGAATTATTGTACTGTTAATAACGCTGATGTCGGTTTGTTGCGAACCAGGTTTCGTATTTGTCACACTCGTGTCCTTGACTGTGTTTGCATTTAATAAGTCTACAAAACGGGGAACTCAATTACTATTCTTCATCTGATCTCTGAAAGTTCTTGAACTGTGAGCTCGTTAGTCTTTACACTTAGCGCACGTAATAGGAGGGCTCAAACTGAGTTTCTCCGAGAGTCCTGCATAGTCACTGTCTTGATCTACCACATGATACCATGTAATTTTGTGACCATGCACAGACGAGGCGTCAGACCGGATGTTCAGAATTTTCCAGAAATTTTTAAGAAGGGCTCCACATACACACACACACACACACACACACAGAGGGCAAGGCATGCAGCATGCATGGAAAAAAGGAAGGGTGAATACAGAATTCTGGTATGAGAACCTGAAGAAGACCACTAGGAAGACCCAGACCAGCTGGTAGGATAACGTTATTTTAAAGTTGATTTTAGTGATATGGGATGGAGCGGGTGGTGTTTGAATGGATTGATCTGGCTCAGAATATGGACTAATGGAGGGATCTTTTGAAGAAGATAATGAACCTAAATTTACAGAAAATACTGGGAATTTCTTCAGTGGCTAGGCAATTGTTGGTTTCTCACGAGGAACTTAAACTCCATAGTGTTACTTATTTTTGGTAGAATTGAAACTTACTGGATTGAAGCTTTGGGAACACAAGTTTTAAGGGAAATGTTAGGACCTGAGGGAGATCAAATATTAATGGATGTGAGAAAGTTACGTAAAGAAGAGATTCATAATTTGTAGGATCTGAGGTTCTCACAGCGGTAAGGTAAAGGTAAAATTGTCCCTATGCTTAACTAATTAAGCAGTATGCCATGAAGGCGTATGGGGGAGTGAATGTATAATCCACATTTCCTTGACCTCGACAATAGCTGGAGGTGAGTGATCAACTTCATGCCCCGGCCAATATACCCCCAGTACCCATTGGATAGGAGGTTGGGTGGACCGATGAGCCGATCTGGACGACACGGAGAAGAGAGAATTATTGACCCTACCGGGACTCGAACTTCGACTCATCGGTCGTCCAGCCCGTAGCCAGTTGCTATAACGACTACGCTATCCCGCCTGCTCTCGCTGGTTTCTTGCTTGGCAGATTTTCGGCCTTGAAGATGGAGGTGATACGTTCCTCCGAAACACTGGTTCAAATATAGACTACACGGCATTATATCCCAGAAGATGGAAATTCTCAGCTTCATAAATTGTTCTCCTTACGTAGCATTGTAAAGATGATCGAATCAAGAGATGTTACATAGGTACCAGAAATGGAGAGACAGAAAATGAATACATAATTTTGTTTTGCGAACGTCATGGGAAAAGAAAGCGAGAGGAAATATTAAGGTGAAGACTACATAAATATGTGAATTAGATTGAGCTGGTTAATTAACTAATAACAGGACTCTTGTGTTGGTAGTGATAAGCTTTTGGTTTTCCTAAGAAAAAGAAATTATGCGGATTACGGTCTTCTAATATGTGGGGCCCAGTAGTTCGGTAGATTACTACCAACGTTTTGAGAGGAACCTACTGCCTCTATCTCAGGGGTTCTATGAGGTGATTCCGCGGCGTCACATCTCAGAGAACCATAGGCCTGATCTTGAAACCACCGTCATGAGAACCTCAAATGTCACAGGGTATTACGCACTGTGCCGAAGTAACAGTCTGTATCGCAAAGTCAACTGGCTTATAATTAGTTGCTTAATTATTTAATTAAGTTTTATTTAGTCATAAAACACAGTTTCTCTCTGTACTTGTACGGACGTATAAATAAAAAGGTAAAGCTTCCCTGTAACAGGCCGTGAAGGCCCATAAGGTTGTGAGAGATAGAGGCTCCCCCATTTTCTAGACAATCGGCTCACAGATGACGGTAAAGCTGTCAGCCTTACGTGCCGTCCGCCATTTACCCCCCAAGAAGATTTCTGTTAGAGGCTGAGTCGACCCCAGGGCCATAACGTGGCTGGAAGTATTAGGTCAATTGAAAAATCCAATGACCTAATCGTGATTCGAATCTGCGACCTTCCGGCTTGTGGCATAATACCTCAACTAACTATGCTACCGCGTGCCCCGTATGGATGTATAAAGCATTATATTTGTATCTTTGTGTAAAACCCCTCATTGTAGGACTTCAGTGACAAGAAGAGATTTCCCACAAGCGACAAAAGCGCTTCCCGGATGTAATATCATTAGTACAGCCATTTCCTAGCTGCAGTCCACGGGTCCTAAGATTTCATCCGGCACTGACATTTCTGTTTTAGTGTTTACGTGCTTTGCCTAATACTTCACGAAGACAGACTTGGCACGTTGGAGGAAGGAGAAGTGGTCTGCCATTCTTGATGTTATAATTTCATTTCACGGATTTTCCATTTTCTAATCATTGCGGCCGCGTGATCGAAGATGAGAATCATCCTGTTTCAAGGACACACAGGTCTGTATCCACGGAACTCCACCGTTTGAACAGCATACTAGGCAAAATGTCGAATTTTTCTGTAGCGTCATGTGTTCACTTAATAAAATAAAATCGTTATAACAGAGCTTCGATAGAAACCCGCCTAAACAATTAAATTAGTGTTATATTTCTTCTGTCACATCGCTAAGAACTAAGTTATACATCCAACTGTTCACCGAGAGCCGGATATATTGCTTTCATACTGCGACGGGGAAACCCATTTTCGAACATCCTGCTCTATTTCATGACAGAATGCAGTCTTGTAATTGAGTACTGACTCACGATGGCTGTACTGTAGCTCATCTCTAAAAATAAATTCGGGAGGTTTTCTCTAGAACTCTGATCCCCGGTAATTGAGATCAAGCAAGCTTGTACTGAAAATTTATCCCTGTTACTGGCTACTGTACTTCAGTCTTTGACAACTAAAATCTGGATGGCTTCTACCGAAACATAATCTCTGTTAATTACGTGAACTCAGGTATGCTGAATCTTGATCTCCGTTAATCGCCTTATTACAAGTTTGTACTGTACATCTCCTGTAACGGTGTAACTAGGCCCTAAAACTTAAGAGCAAATGGTTTTATCTTTACGGAGGCCTTTCTGTTCTTTTCTCTAAACTGGCAAAACGTGTGAATTACCGATGGCACTGAAGCAGTGATGTACATTGCAACAGTGATGTCAATTGCGAGGTATGGATAAGGATTGGGCACAGTGATGATGCCATATTCATTGCCGAAGTTCCCTTCGTAGTGGAATACACCTGGACACGGTGTTTCAGCGGCCGATGCTCCCCGTGGACCTCCCAGAAGATGCGTTCCTACTACCAGGAGCAGCCACAAAGGTCTGCAACACTTCATGCCTGGTCAAGAGAGCAAACAGAGACATAATCGGCCACACATCCAGACAGAAACGTGATAAGGAAGGAAGCCGAACAGATATCGAAATATACATTAATTCTACTACATGAAATAGAGGCGTCCAGTGAACCGCTCTTGGGAAGGTTACAGCTTGCAGAGGCCAACACTGGCCTAAAATTTCATCTGTGGGCCTACCTGTGTTGGTCCCTTGTCACCACGGCATGGCGCGTCATATTGCTGATGGAGAAGACGGCATCCAAATGTGGAGGGTAGCTGCGAATACAGTGAATAAGCAGTCGCGACAGCCGACAATGGGTGATCCTCCAGCTTTGGAGTTGGGCGTAAGGTTAACAACTCATCACCATAAAAATAATTATGTTACGAAATGTTACAGAAGGTCTTTGTATTCGTCAGATACTGGAGAAAAAAATGGGAGTACAATGAGACAGTACATCGGCTATTTGAAGACTTCAAGAAAGCTTATGATTCAATCAGGAGGGAAGCATATTATAACGTTCTCACACAGTTTGGAATATCCATGAAGCTAATTAGGGTCATTAAATTCCGTTTAAATTAATCCTATAGTAAAGTTTGTATAAGTAAATATTTGTCTGATACTCTTCCTGTTCAGAGTAAAGTAAGTAAATGTATCCCTCTAACAGGCTGTGGAGGCCCACAGGATTGTGAGATATTGAGGTTCCCACATCTTCTCTAGATAATCGTCTCATAGATGGCGGTAAGGTTGTCAGCCTTACGCGCCGGCCGCCCTTTACTCCAAAGAATATTCCTGGTACTCATTTCTGTTAGAGGCTGAATCGACCCCACGGCCATAGTGCGGCTGGAAGGATTAGGTAAATTGAAAAGATCCACCTCATCGGGATTCGATCCCGCGACCTTCCTGCTAGTAGCATAGTGCCTCAACCACTAAAATATGGAGTTGTTTTATTGCCATTGCTTTTAAACTCTGCTTTAGAATATGCCATTAGGAAGGTCCTGGAAAACCAGGATGGGTTAAAATTAAATGGTGCACATAAGCCGCTGGTTTGTGCTGAGGATATCTACTGAGAGATAACATAAATATCACAAAGGAAAATATAGAAGCTCTAATTGACGCCAGTAAGGAATTTGGTCTAGAAGTAAATGCAGAGAAAACTAAGTATATTTTGATGTCTCGTCACCAAAATGCAGGTCCAAGTCGTAGCATAAATACAGCTAATAGATCCTTTGAAAATGTGGCACAGTTCAAATATTTGGGAACGACATTAAGAAATCAAAATTTGATTCAGGAGAAAATTCAGAGGCGATTGAATTCGGGTAATGCTTGCTACCATTCAATCCAGAACCTTTTGTCTTCTCGTCTGCTGTATAACATTAATGGAGGAGAATATTTGTGCTGAAGTCGAATAAAGTGACAAGAGGTTGGAGAAAATTGCATAATTAGCAACTTATTAAGGTGTACCCTTCTCCAAGTATAATTAGAATGATCAAATCAAGGTGGATAAGGTGGACAGCCCAAGTAGAACGCATGAGAGAGAAGAGGAATGCATATAGGATATTGGTGGGATATCCATAATCAAGAAGACCACTAGGAAGGCCTAGACATAGGTGGGTGGATAATATTAAAATGAATCTTAGAGAGATAGGATGGGGTGGTATGGACTGGATCAATGTGGTTCAGGACAGGGATCAATGTAGGGCTCTTTTGAACTCGGTAATGAGCCTTTGGTTCCATAAAATGCTGGGAAGTTCTTGAGTAGCTCTGCAACTGGCGGTTTCTCAAGAAGGGCTCAGCTCCATGGAGTTAGTTAGTTGTATAATAACAGTAACAACAATGGCAACATAACACAGGCTTATACTTGTTATAGGCATTCTAGACAAAAGGCAACAATGTATTAATTAAAATAATTATCAACTAGAGAAGACACACGCATTGCATTGCTAGTGCTCACTTGCATTTAGCAATGCCGATTTTAATGTAAGCTGGAGAACAACTTTCTTTTGGTGTCTTTATTTTCCTCATGTGCTTCAGCATGGCATGTGATAAAAACATCACTGGATTGTTGTATTGTATGTACATTAATTGCTGTAGCTTAGCATGAACAGTCTTAAAATGTAGTCGCATACAGAAATAGGATCTTGCATTATTGCTATCGGAGTTGACTACAGTCAAATGACTACAGTATTTCAGTACAATTATCAACGGAAACAAATAAAAGGTTATGTGAACACACAGTGACTACAGAGTGTGTGATTAGGAGTGACAGTGTGGATCGTGAGTAACGAGTCAGTTGGAGTTCAGTTGTAGCGAGTGAATCGTGAACGTGAAGACCGGACGTGTGATTAGAGGCGACAGCGTGAGAAGTTATTGGGAGTGTGTAGTACAGTGACACTGGTATAGCTCCCGTGTTGTACTGTGAATACGTGAAGACTATTGAAGATAGAGTGAACAGATCATTGTGTAGGGTTTATAAATTGTATAAACCTGCAACTGTGTTATAATTAATTGTAGTTACGATTTGTAGGTTGTTAAATAAACCAATTAACAATTTGAACGGTGTTTTCAGTGGCAAAACACGTTACATTGGTGTCAGAAGTGTCTACGAACTTAAACACGCCTTAATTTAGGACGAACTATTGAAACGAATTATACTGCCACACGATGGAGGTGGAAAAATTGTTCGAACGCCTAGTGGCGAAAATGGACGCCGATAGAAAGACAGACAAAGAAGATTTCCTGGCAAAATTTGACGCCAACCAAAAAAAGGCGGCGGCCGATAGGAAGGCCGGCAAGGAAGAGATGAAAGAAAAATTACAGATGGCAGAAGAGTCCCTCTGCGCGCGAACAATAAAACTCCAGGAAGACCTAAAGAAAAACTACAATGAAACCTGTGCAGCAACTGAGGAGGCGAAACGCGAGTTCCGAGCCCGGTTGGACGAGACGAGACAGACGAGGGCCGAGCGGGGAAACAAATCAACGGTCGTAGCGACCACAGCTCAGCCACCGACATTTAACAGAAATTCAACGTGGAGAGTGTTTCGGCGACAGTAGCGGAACAGAACCAATGGTCGGACCCTGAAAAATCTACATACCTGATCACCGCTCTGAAGGGCCGGGCGGCAGAATTGCTACCCGGCATTCCGACAAATACAACTTACGAGGATATCCTTCAGGCACTAGAGGACCGTTTCGGTGACCAACACTTTGCAGCTGCTTACGGCTGCCAACTGACAACGAGGACACAGAAACCCGGAGAACCTCTGCAAGACTTCGCCACGGCCATCGAAATGCTTGCCCGTCGTGCTTACCCAATCTACCTGCAGACTACGTAGCAAGAGAAGCAGGAAGAGCATTCGCATACGGGATAAGCGATGCTGACATCAAGATTCAGCTGCTGCTGGGTGGGGAGAAGACGGTAAAAGAGGCCCTCCGACAAGCGCTAGAGCTGCAGGCAGTACTGGTAGCAGCCCGACCTCACGAAAATAACACCAAGATATACCGGAAGTTCCGATCGTCCCCCACTCAACGAGGAAAAGCACAACAGCCAAGATGCTGAAACTGTGGAGAGCTGGGGCACTCTGAGAGCAATTGCCACTACGGCAGAGGAACTGGAAATAGAGAGTACCGGGACCGAAAAGACGGACCACCAAGAAATAAGCGGGAATCGCCGGGGAGATCAGAGTGGCGACCCGGTAACAACAGAGAAACAAGCTGGAGAAATGACCAATTGGCGGGAAACGAGCAAGGGTCGGCGGTGAGGGGCGGACGCCGGCATATGCACTAAGGCCCCCACACTACGCACTCACGGACATCACGGAAAAAGCCAACACCAGTCTGGTCACTCAGGGATGGGTCGGTGATAAGCCGTGCCAGGTGACAGTGGACAATAGAGCATACGTCACGGCAGTAAGACCGGATATCTCCGCCGGATGGCTTGAAAGACAGCCAAATCCAGATTTCACGCTGCAGACCGTGTCTGGAGGATCCCTACCCATTCTGAAAGAAGTTCTGTTGACTCTTACTCCGGGGCGCCGACCGCTAACAATGTGGATTTCGTCGCGAATATTACCGATGAGCTCATCTTGGGATTGGACATAATGCGCGCCTATGATGCGTCTGTGGATATAGGGTACCAAACTCTGCGTCTGGTGGAAGAAGAAGTATCGTTATGGAGTCCAGGGGCAGGACCCCGTCCTTCCAGCTTGGTAGTGGCAAAGGACCATGTGATACCCACACAGAGCGAGGGCATAGTGATGGTTAGAATGGAGAATCATCTGGAAGTAGAAAATGGTCTAGTAGAACCAAGCCCGCAGGCCCATGCGCCTGATGGAATCTATGTAGCCAGGACCCTAGTTCAGGACTGTCAGGAAGTACCAGTGAGGGTCATGAATGCTACCCACAGGGACCAAATGCTCAGGAGAGGATCTCCTCTGGCCCACTGTGAGCCAGTAACACTGGTGATTTTGCCCGATGTGGGGCAGCCACCAGAACCAGGCCTGAAACCGAAATTAGCGGACGTGACCACAACGGCCAAGCCACGCCTGAACACCAGAGAATTTCAAGAGATAGAGGAACTCGCGGCCAAGTACGCGAATATCTTTGCGAGGGACAACGAAGATTATGGAAGAACAAACAAAGTATATCACCGCACAGACACGGGAGACGCCCGACCAATTCGACAGCCACCGAGGAGGGTACCCCTAGCAAAACAAGCAGAAGTAAAAGAAATGCTTGACAACATGCGAGGACAGGGGGTTGTAGAAGAATCGGACAGCCCTTGCATCACTAGCAATATGATACACAAGCCCATATCCAATATTAAAATAATCTTAAGATATCTGAATGATAGCAGACTCGCTCTTTTCGAAAGACACCGCCGAAAACAGGAAATCCTGCCGAAATTCATGCGAGTGTGATGGGGCAGTTTCATTAAAAATAACACGCGCAACAATCAAATTCAAAGACTACCTAATCTCAAGACAACTGGACAGTTAAGTATTGCTAATTGAATTGCTTTTTATGGATTTTATATGGTCAGTAAATATTTCGTAATTATTTCGTAGTTCAGTTTTGGAGCATTTCCACAGCTTCTCTGCACACCACTTTCAAAGTTTCGCGCCCCACATCGATGCGTGGCATATAGTTTGGGAACCATTACATTAAGCAACACGACGGTAAAAATGTAAAGTTGTCCCTGTGCTTAACTAATTACGCACTACGCCATGAAGGCTTACGGGATGGTGGATGTATAGATCCACTTATTCTTGACCCCAATAGTAGCTGAAGGTGAGTGGTCAGCTTCACGCCCTGGCCGCTTTACCCTCGGGAAAAGAGTCCCCAGTACCAGTGGATAGGAGGTTTGATGGACCTCAGAACTGGTCTGGACGACGTGGCGAGAAGAAAATCTTGCTCCTAACGTGACTCGAACCCTGACGCCTCGGCCCTCAAGTCCGTAGACAGTCGCTATACCCACTGCTATATCTCGGCTTCCAGCAATACTGTGGACAAATGACAATGTCCAGCAATCAATTTGTGGGCCCGTCGGAAGTCGTGACCCCAAGCACCAAAATTCGTAGTTCGCGTACCCGTAAATCCGTTTCTGCTACTGTCTTACTTACGGCCATTTCCGTGACAGATACATATTTTACGGTAAGATATAGTGCGATTACATTGACAACTTAAACCATAAAAGATGTATGAATCTGACCGCTTCTGTGGTTTAGTGGCCAGAGTTCCTGGGTTCGATTCCCGGCGCTACCAGATTTCCTGAGAAGTAGTGGATCCGGAACGGGGTCCACTCGGCCTCCTGAGAATAATTGCGGAGCTATTTCTAGGAAATAGCGGCTCCGGTCTAGAAAACCGAGATTAACGGCCGTGGGCATCCACTGCGATGACCACGTGACAAACTCTATCCGCTAAAGTTGGCACTAACTTCGCCGACAAGCGACGGTCGCTCGGTCGGTATAGTTCGCTTGCGGACTACAGGCCACGGAATTGTTTTTTTTACGGCAAACCACAAAATTTCACCACAACAAAGGGGATGCATGGCCGTGCATACAAGAATAAGAACGCAGGCATATGAAAACGTAACACTTGGTGAACAAAACTGTCGAAGAAGAACCGTGTGTGCGTGTGTGTTAAAGATAGACGATGAGAGAATACAGTTTTCTCGAAGTTTGAAGACATTGCTTCAAAGGGCAATTGCAGATACTAGTAAGCCAAGGTCACGCGGTGTTAGCAGAATGAAGGTTACATGCGTGAATCGAATATTGCTTGGGGGCCTGCATTCTATTTTGGCTATATCCTTCTGTGTTATCTCGCGATGTAATGCTGGACTGTCATAGTGACTGGACTGGACAAAGAATCGCATCATATCTTTAAAGAATCAATAAATTTAATATAGATGTGAGACCGTGGTGGATAGGGCCATAAAAGGAGAATGAGACTATTAAATTAGTTAGCGGCTATTTATCCTATTGGCAGTTAGAGACGCGCACTTTGCACGCACTTGTTTACTTTGAAGTAAACGGTTAATATGTGATCAGTAAACAGCGAGACTTCCTCGTTGCGCATTTTCTTTTAACTTCCTATTTAAGTTAGGGCGTCTCTTCTCAGTATCTGCCCTACTTTCTTCTCCATAAGACAGCAACTGTCGAACTCCATAAACTATGACAATGTTACCACCTTCACATCCTTTGTTACCTAAGGGAAGTTTCGATTTATACCGTGTGGTTATATCATTAGTATTTCGGGTGCTGTGAAAATAGACATGCAGGTGCAAGTAAGTGAAAGAATAAAAAGGAAGGGACCACATTTACCCCATAGTTTTTATTCCCTGGCAAAAACAAAAAAATAGACTCCGTGACCTGTATTCCGCAAGCGAACTATACCGACCGAGCGACCTCTGCTTGTCGGCGAAATTAGTACAAACTTTAGTGGACAGAGGGTGTCGCGTGGTCAGCCGCTATTTCCTTGAAATAGCTCCTCAGTTACCCTCACGAGGCTGAGTGGATCCCAGACGCACTACTTCTCAGAAAATCTGGTAGCGCCGGGAATCAAATCCGGGACCTCTGGATCTGTAGCCAAGAACTCTGGCCACTAGACCACAGAGGCGGTCTCTTATTCCCTGGCATCGAAATATAATCCGAACCTTCCGTCAGAGCGGCGCTGCCGCATCAACATGGCGTTCGGAGGACATTACAAGCATCGGTACTACCGAAGTTGTACTAACAGGACCATGGCTAAGGGCAAAGTAATCCGACTATATATCGTACTATGCAGTAACTACGGTGATGGAATTTGAAAGTGACTGTTCAATATTTTTGTTCTGCTAGTTCTACCCCGTATTTATGGACCTAAAGTTCCTTAATTTGATGCACAAGCCATTCCCATCGGACTGGACATGAAGGCAATATTTTCTTCTAAAGGAGTTCAGACGTTCTCATATATAATAAAATCTGGAAAATTGGAATTTTTATTATAATGTGGAATATTTATGTTGTAAGTTTAGGGGCACAATATTTGAAATATACTGCGGTATAATTGCTCAAAGCAGGAACTGTGGAGCCAGAGAAAACAGCCGTTGTTAGCGAACGACTCTGAAACAACAGTCGTTTATAGACATGGACCGCGAAACAAAATAACGGAACAATGCCCGTTGCTAGGCAGCAGATTCTTAATAAGCAATAATTGAACAGCAAGAGAAATTGTGTTTCTATGGGGTCCGTGCCGAGGTGTTACAATCAGGAAGCTTTGGAGCAACGAGTTGCAAGAGCTAGTTGAAAGTCAGTCTGTGAAGAGACGATTAGGAAGTTGATGTGAAATGGTGATTAGCCTGGAAGTTAGTTGAAGCACTGATAGAATTACGAGTATAAAGAAATCTGTGACGGGAAGACTCAGTCGGTGCAGTTAGCACAGAAGATGAAAAATCTCCACTGTTAAAATTGGTTATCAGCAAACTTCTAGTGAAGACAGAGAACGCTTCATGTGTGCTATAGTTACAGTGATATCTAGAGTGTGTAATTACGTGAGGCTGTTATATAAGTTACTTGTAGTTACGATCCTTAAGTGGTCAATAAATCCAATCTCCAAACCAAACCCCATCAGAGTCACTCTAACACGTGGAAATATTATTGGCTATAAAACGCGGCTAAAGTTTACTTATTTTAAAGTATTAAAAACCCTAATTTTTGTTCATATGCCTAAAAGTGAAGTCTGCCCATTATAATGAAGCGCACGGACAACGCGGTAAGTAAAGCGACCAGCTATTGTATTGTATTTAAGCATCCTGGTGCATTATTATATAATTTATTTCACATATATTTTCTTTTCAAATGCAACTTATTATCTATTCACCCTTCTTCCTTACTATATGTTTCGGCAATATATGGCCATCATCAGGTGTTTAAATTGTTGCACTATATGTAAAAAATATTATTTGCATAGCACGTGGTAGCGTAGTTGGTTGAGGCACTATGCTACAAGCCGGAAGGTGGCGGGTTCCAGTCCCGATGAGGTAACTACATTTTTGTCAATTGACCTAATCTTTCCGGCCGCACTATAGCCACGAGATCGACTCAGCCTCTATCAGAAATGAGTACCAGGAATATTCTTTGGGTAAAGGGCGGCCGGCGAGTAGAGCTGACAACTTTGCCCCCGTCTATGAGCCGACTGTCTAGAAAATGTGGGAACCTCAACATCCCACAACCCTATAGGCCTCCACGGCCTGTCACAGGGGTAGCTTTTCTTTACTTTTTATCTGGATAACCGAGATTTACTGCCAGCAGGGTGCAGAAATTTTTATCTTCTCCGACAACTAACAAGGTGCTTCTAACGTGCTTCCAACCTCCAATCACATGGATTCTTCCCCCAGAGATAAAGCCATTCGAGGGTGAAGCTAATATTACTCTCTATTTAATTCCATTAAATTGGAATGCGTAGCTGTTTACGTCTATGTTCTCCATAAGCCTCCATGGGGTATTGCTTGAACGTATGGCAAAATTTACCGTTACCTGATTGTACCAGGAAAGTACAATTTCTATGACGTCATCGCTCAAAAATATACGTGAAGGAACTTGGATCTCCAATCTGCTGCCGCGCTGGAATTGTAAACTGATATGCAGAAGTGCGTATAATAGCTTTTCGGAGCTAGACAGACGCTCAAGATTGAATTGAAATCCCCGGGGATTCACGAATCCATATTATATAAATGTTGCTAGCTGTAGAAGATTCGTTATCCACACGTTGTTGGGAACGACCTTTAGACAAGCGAAATTAGCTTCTCAATGAATCTTAGAACGTAGACAGCTTCTACTCCACTTTCCAGTCTTGCCTCTGTAAAATTTTGGAGGTACAGTGCTGCAGAGTAGCGCATTACAATCATATAACAACAAGAAAGTTTTACTGTAATAAATGTTAATGCCTACAACCAACAGCGCTGAGAATATGTATGCGTGGGTGTTAAACATTGGTTTATATATCTGATACGTGCCCTGAATTTAGATGAAACTGAAATTGTATATACGGATGTCCCATTTGCAGATCCATTCCAAAAGAAGTGTTTAATTTTCCGAATCACAACCATAAAAACGCCATACCTGAAAGAATTTTGTTGTTAGTGAATGAACTGAGTAAAAGTTCATCCGTGTCCAGAAATACACCGACACTTTTCTATTCTTCGCTTTTCACTTGCCACATTGTTCGGATGATTCGACACGTCTCCCGTGACAGCAACAAATGTTGCATTCTACCGAACTCACACTCACACTGGCTCCTAAGAGCTGAGAGATTGCCAGGCCTGTCTTCGCTCCGGGCATGTAATAAGACAGGAAACTGCGGTTCGTTTTAACGGAACCGTATTTCACGAGGAAGTGAACAGAGAACCTTCTGACACTTCGTGACATTAACCTTGAATGTGGAGAGTTGGGAAAACCGTATAAATTTGCGAATGATTAATACTTACTGAAAGTGTAAATACTGCAGACAGTGGGCAGAAGTGTGTATGGAATACAGGCCAATACAAGTATTAAAACAAGCAGTCGTTGGTATGGAGCATTTGAGGATATCGTCGGATTAGTTTAATTAAAACGATACTTCACGACATTCTATTTTTTTCTGGATTATTTAACATTTTTCAGTATCCAGAGAATACAGTGTAGCATAGTCTGGTGACTGAAAAATTGGAAAGGATCTGGAAAAAAGCGGTCATGACCTAATTCAGATAAAATCCCGGAACTTGTATGAGGGGACCGAGGAAAACCACGAAACCCCCCAGTTAGAATAGCCGGTGTATCGGCCGAGATTCGATCCGAGCACCTTCCAGATACAAGCCTAGAGAGTTGCCACTAGATTTTTCTGTTTCACTATGTCTTATTCTTCTTTGTTTGTTTACAAACTTTTTTTTTTCAGTTGAAGATACGGCCTAATATTATGGTAAATATAAATGAAGAATGTGGAGTAAACCTGCCATGGCTTATTTAAGGTATTGTCCCATCATTTTTACAAAATGGCTGACAAAAAACACAAATAGTCACAATGGAGATAGTAGCTGGTAGCAGGACCGGATTCGAGCCTGGAACATCTCAAATACGAAGCGAGGGTGCTAGCCATTTCTCCATGAAGCTTGGTTCAAGATATCTCCAAAGGGGATGTAAGCAAGGTCAGCCTGTGTGTGTTGTAACTGGAAACAATTCAAAATGAATGCCACATATCGCAGTGACAATCACTGTGGTAAAGACAGTGGAACTGCCCCAAATCTGTTACTGTCCTTGTGCTTTATAACTGCCTGGATTACCTGACTTGCAGTCTTTTGCAAGAAACAGAGATAGAGCATGTCTGATGCAGAGATCCATAGCTGGGAGTTATTCTAATCAGCTTATTTTTTTATGCTACCTTGCAGGCATGTGTTTTTGTTTAGATATTATTAAAGGGTGTTACAAGACTTGTCAATAACATATCATAAAAATTTCTTCATCTTCTTCTTTTTATGAATTCTGGCTTTCTGACCTGTTCCAATTTGCAAGTAGATCTTGAAACTCTCAGTCTCACAGACATTTGTTAGGAATTGTTGGATGGGTGTATGGTCATCACAAGTTCCTTACCTACGCAGGACAACACAATATGGAAGGAATGCAGACTCACATCAACACTCCAAACAGGATTTGAAAACTTGATCCCAATGTTCAAGTGACTGAAAGCAGCACATACTTTATACTGGTCTCTCAAGATAGCTCAGCCAGTGTAGTGATGGGCTACATAGCCAGAGTTTAATTCCTGGCATAGACATAAGATTTCTTCTGCTCCACAGTGTCCAGACTGGTCCCGGAGCCCACCCAGCCTCTTAACCAATAGGTATAGTGGGCTCTAGCCCCATGTGGGAGGGTCAAATGGGGGGTTTGAAGCTGACCATTCGCTTCCATCTAATGCAGAGGTCAAGAATGGTAGAGCTATTCCTCACTCTCCCATACATCTTCATGGCATGGTCCTTAATTAATTAAGAACAAGGACAAGGCTACCTTTACTTGCCTTAGACTTCATGGCCACTGCATGGCCGCCTGTTACACCCCAGGAAGATTCCTGGTACCTTTTTACCAAATTATGAAAAGGTGCTCCTGGCAGCATTACTCCAGTATATGGGGTAATTGCACAATGCCACTGGAGTAACGCAGTCATGTGCAACACAATGGATACAGTAACAGAAAAACAGATCATTTCAATTGTTAATAACATAAAATATTTTAACTATTGTATTGTAAACAAGAAGTTCTGGGAAGAACTGTCTACTGTCATTTCACTATAAACTGAGTATTTGATATGAAAAGCAGGAGGAAACTTTTTATGTATATGTAACTAGGTCAGCAAAACAATCAAAGCCAACTCAATTTTTATAGAACCTTAATGTACTAAAATAATTTAAGTGGTAAAATTGTTTCCAGAACTTTGTCTGTGAGAACAGGGTGCACCAAAAGGAAGGTGTGAATAGCTATAGGACAGGAGAGCCTTTGTCAGAGAGCTGCAATGTTATTATACGTAGGTAAGTCAATAAGTAAGTTACAAATGGATACAGAACTTAAACAAATAAAAGTACTGATTTGAAAAATGCCTTTATTTCTCAACATAATCTCCCTGTACATTGAGGCACTTGTCCCATCATTTCACAAGCCCCTGAAAACCACCAGCATAAAATTATTTGGGATGCTGCTGGAACCAGGCGGTGACTTCCCTACAGAAGGGTAACTATAGACACTATAGCCACTGCTATTGGTTGTTCACATGGCATGGCCTACCTCATAATGCATGACAGGTTAGGTTTTCACAAAGTCTGTGCACGATGGCTGCCGGGCATGCTGACTCCACAACACACAATGCAAAGAATGGATCTGGCATTACAGCATCTCAATTGCTACCATGATAAAGGATATGCTATGATATGCTAGCCCAAATTGTCACAGGTGATGAGTCTTTCCTCAAGGAACTTCCATTTGTTCAGCCCTCTTAAACATCAACTTTTGGCTGAACATTTTCCTGACGATGAAGCTGTACAAAGGGAAGTCACCACCTGGTTCCAACAGCAGCCCAAAGAATTTTAAGCTGCTGGTTTTCAGGGGCTGTGAAACGATGGGACAAGTGCCTCAATGTACAGGGAGATTATGTTGAGAAATAAAAGTATTTTTCATATCAGTACTCTTATTTGTTTAAGTTCTATATCCATTTGTAACTTACTTATTGACTTACCCTCATAAGTGAGTGGCCTCCGTAGTCTAGAGGTAATGTTCCCACCTCATGACTCGTAGTATGCGGGTTCAAATACCCGGCGGAGGTCGTCGAATTTTTAAGGGCGGAAAAATTCAGGGAACAAGTCCTCCGGGAGGGACTTTAAGCCGTGGGTCCCGTGTCGTAGCTTTACGGCACGTAAAAGAACCTCATATCTCCAAAGGAGGTCACTGAGCCAAATTAACGGACGTTTCCCGCCCAACAGCAGTCTCTAATACCTCTGGTAGATGGGGGAAGCATTATAGATACCTCTCAGCTAGTAGAGCCGGTCTCGCTGGCTGGGCGGGACTGATGGTAAGCACCAGTACCGGTAGGATATAGAGACTGGTAGAAATCATAGAGGGAAGCACAATGGACCAATACAGGTCTCAGTGCATGGGGAAACCCACCTTCTCCAATAACTAACTAACTACCCTCATAAGTGACAGGAGGGATTTATGGAGTATAACACCGATATAGCCTCATATGGTATGGTAAATATACCAAGAGCGATGATGGTCAGTTCAGGCATTCAAGAAACATTAGGTTATTACTTTGCATTACATGCACGCACGCACTCACGCACATGCATACACAGATCAAGTTGATCTCATAAGCCTACTTTCCTTATTTTGATAAAAATAAATTAGGCTTATGAGATCACCATCCTGACTCTCTGTGTATCTCCTCCTATCAACTTTTGAATGCCTGAACCACTCTTTATGAAGCTTGGTATGCATAACAGGGCACCTGAGCGTATTTCAGTGGCATACTTCATGAATCCCTTCCATCAGTCTGTGTGTCTGTATGTGTATCCTTCCCTTTGTTGCTGGACAATGGCTCGTCAAACAGTGTCTATTTTTGTTGATATCTAATCAACAAGACATGCATGATTAACGGTATTTCATAATTGAAAATCCAGTAATATTTAGGCTGCAACTGGTATGAAGCTGGAACCTTTATCACGCCAAATTCTGTTGCATGTCCTTCGAGATCTATGTGCTTGTTATGAAGGAAAAATCATTAAAATTTAAGAAAGTTAAGATATCACAAATTTTATAGCAGAATGCTAAACAATTATTTTCTCTTGTTTAAAACTTATTTAATTATTCTTATGATACAATAGCTTTAAACACATCCTGTAATAAAATTGTCAGACACTCACTACAACACAACACAGTTACTTCCTTTCTCCATTTTAATTTCCTCTCTTCTATATGCAAGAATATTGTAAATCGCATTTAATTACATTTTCACTTGACATGGCTTTGGATCCAGTCTAGGTACTTTGCAGCATCAGTAAACACAACAAAGTTTGTGGGGTCACACACAGGCTGATTCAGTCCCTTTGGTTTACTAAGGGAGACAACTCCACGGAGCATCCATGTTACTGAGCCATCACTCCAGTTCCTCGGGAACACCATCCCACCACCACTGTCACCATTGCATACACTGCTACCTGTATGTTGTACAGAACAAACTTGGCTAAGTTGGCAGTAGTGGAGAAATTATTTCTAATTCTCTTGCTGACTGTTACTGGTGTAAGTAAACACATGCCACATGGTTACAAAATATTCACTGAGAGTACAATACCTTACTAATGCAAGTTAATTAACCCGATTATTTTATAAGAAGCATGCACAAAAATACACACTGTTACGCTGAGAATCCTGTATGTTTCAGGTTATATATAACGAATATGATACATATAGAACTACATAAAACACATCTTCCATATGGGTACTTTTAACCCATTGGCACTGGCTGTTGTACATCCACTGATTTCAGTAATGTTAGGCAGTTTACAAGGTGTGAAATGTCATAAAATTCAACTCCAAACTGAAGCACATATTTCTAATTTTTGCTAAGAAGCCAGTATCTCCAGGAGTCAATAAATTTGTGCATACCGTTTCGAAATCCCGCACAGTAAGTCATGTCAGATGTAAAGTGAGGGTAGAAATCACGGTTGCTCCACAGACAGACCTGCTGTGATACGACTGGCATTTTTGCCATCTTCAGTTCCTCTGTGATTTGCCCATTCTCATCATACCCCCAGCCTGTGACCTGTTGATTGCAGAATGAAAAATGTATATACACACACACACATACACATAGGGACAGAAACGCACATGCACCAACATCTGCACACGCACACACAATCTCTCTCTTCCTCTCTTTCAGGGACATTATAATTTGAGCTGTGAAAGTTTGTGTAACAATTATGTGCAAGGATGAACGAATAATTATCTGTTATTGTTAGTGTTGTTGCTGTCTGTCATAGTCACTGTATTATCATAATCATAATCATCATCCTAGTTTCCTTTCTCAAGGTTCAAAAGTAGTTTGTGATTTCATCATGCTCTGTGTTTGGTTTTCACTTTCAACTTCCAAACCACTTGTTAAATTTTATAGGAACTTTTTACTAAACTTATGCCATTGTAGCTCATCTGAAGCTTACATTTCTTAATTTCCTACAATTCATAACAAAAACGTTGTGGATGGACAAACTTACGAGATGGGTGCAGCATTAGCATCACCTAACGCTGGGTCTCAGAATGGTGTACGGTAACAGATATTCCGAGAACATGAAGTACAGGAAGTTACTTCATATATGTCATCTATTTCAACCATAAGATAAATTTCCTGAAATTTCATAATGCATCTTTTGCTTGTTTTCAGACAGTGGTATTCTGATGTCTATAGATTTTGCTATCTATGTTATTTTAATGATAATTTAAACATTTTTAGGTCTTTTTTGGTGATACTGTCATCATAACAGATATTTCAAAATAAATTAATCTAGTTCTTTACATTGGGTTTCTTTAATAACTGATACATATTTCAGTCCATATTTTGGACCATCCTCAGACAATTTCATTAAACATGTCTCATGTTATTGATCATTATGATCATCATAACACATGCAATTATTATTAAAATTGTAAAAAGACACACAACAGGATGTAAATAATAAGACAAGATATTTTCAGATCTGTTACTGGAAACAATTTTGTTAATGTTGACAGTGGCATCCTAGGAGAGTTCATATCTCTGGGTGGTATTTGTTGTGTGGTAAGATGTGATGTATTAGTTTTGCATCTTCAACTACTTTCTACAGTATTTCTTTCACCACTATGAGTATGAGTATGAGGGGTGAGCCATGAAACTGGCCCTAGCACTGTGACCTTCAATGGTCTATTGTGCTTCCCCTTTGGATTAACCTTTTATTAATCCCACCCTTCAAATGAAATGTAGGACTTTGTTTATGGGGGGGTCATAAAAGTCACTTGGTTCCATGAAGAATTGACCCATGTGGCGATATCTTAAGTAAGCTATAGCCTCACAATCACATAAGATGTGCAGGGCTGATTCATCTTCTTGTAGGCACCTTTCACAAGTTGGGTCCTCTGTCAGTCCCACTTTGGAAAGGTGCCCTTTCAGGTGGCAGTGTCCAGTAAGTAATCCTACCACCCATCTGAGTTGATCTCTGTTTAATTTTAACATGTCCCTTGTTCTTTTGGCAGAGGGTCCTGATATAAATCCTTTTGCCTCTTTGAGTCCCATTGTTTTTTGTGATTTCTATCAGTCCAGTCCCTTATCGCTTTTGTGGCAACTCCAATTGAGCTGCCATAAGCTGGTTCAGGTCCTATGAATGGCTGTTCAGACCCTGTTCTTGCCAGTTGATCTGCATTTTCATTCCCTACATTACCGTCATGACCTGGCACCCATATCAGTTGTACTCTGTTATGTCTGGCCAGTTGTGTGAGGGATTGGTGGCAGTCCAAAACCAATTTTGAAGTGATTTGATGTGTACCAAGTGCTTTAATTGCAGCTTGACTCTCTGATAGGATATATGTAGATGTTCCTATTTCTGTAGTTCCCATCTAAATTCTCAACTGTGCATGCCTTAATGGCATATACCTCTGCCTTGAATACTGTTGTGTACTGACTGAGGCTGAAGGTATGCTTCTGCCTCATTCCATCACAATACATGCCAGCTCCAGTGCCTTTATTTGTCTTGGTCTTTCACCACTATATCATGCTATCAAGTTTTCTATACAAAGAAGATGACCTCTGATATGCTGTACTGTCATCACCTTCCACTCTAAACCTAAGATCTAATCATATTTCTTCTACATACTTACAGTTTTCTTTGCGTTTCATTGCTTGCACAGATTTTATACATTGTACTTCCTGCATTGGACTCTGAAAAGTAGCATCTACATATTCTATAAATATTGTATTGTGGTAACTTTTATTGAGTTGGTAATACAAGGAAACTCCTGTGGGCAAGTCTTTTTAAAAAACTTTTCTTATGCCCTTCATATCTTATGGGAAAATATAAATGATAAATATCACAGTCATCAGCAAAATGGCATTACTGCTGAAGTTATAAACACATACCATCTATGCTACTCCTGCTGCCAATAATCATAAACAAGATTCAATTATAAATTACGTTTAAGCCAATCCCATTAGTGTCTCAAATGTGAATGCCAAGAATGCCTTCACCTGTGCCACTCTATGGATACAAGTATCCAAAATGCAATCAGTAATATTATATTTCAGCATCCTGTTGCACCTTAATTTGCAGGGACAGTCTTAAAAACTGAACCCTCAAGACTGCCTCTGCAAATGAAATCTGCTGTATAATATAGGGATTGTACTTTGTGATTAATGATTGAAGAATGCACCAACCAGTTTACTACAAATAACAAATGGCTTTGAGGTTCAAATGAGCAGATTTTTTAAATGAGAGATAACTATACAAAGTGTAACTGGAACATTTTTACAAAGATTTGGGAGACTACTTCATTAATTAGGAAAGTGGGAGAATGGATCAAAAATAGGAAGTCTCCCACCTAAATTGGGAGAGATGGCAAGTTGAATGTCTGCCTGTCAGCAACTTCCCAGTCAATCTTTGAACCAATATTGGTTTGACACAATTGTGGACAAATCTGAATGCATAAAAGTGAGAAGAAAAAATGGAATTAGGGCTACCAGAATTAAGACAAAGTACTTCAACGTTCTCTTCTTCCTCCTGTCCCTCATTCAACCACTTATTCTCCTTTATTGTGATTAATGTTGAAGAAAAGCATTTTTAGCAAGAAACTTAACATATTAAAGCATAGGAATTAATAATTACAGAGATAAAGTTATATCCTAGTGTTACATGAAGAATAAAATTTTCTTAAATTTTCTTAACATTATGATTTGGTTTTACAGTTCTATTAACAACATCACTGTCAACGAGGAAACACATTTCAGTCAGTTGTGCATTAGCCAACATTAACCAGACTTTCAGAATTTGAACATCAGTGTAATACATGATTCCATGCATAAGCAAAAAAGTTTATTGTAATTATCTTTAAACCCCCATTTGTATCTAAATCAATTATTTCTTATATATTATATCAAAATAAAAGACGAAAATTATACAGAGTTTTATATTTAGTGGGCCAGTAGATGAGTTAGGAGCTGTGAAGAGTGGAACTCCTTATTTAGATTGTGATAAAGACAGAAGTATGAAGTATTACTCACAATGCCTTCCTTATTAATAACGTTTTCCAAGTCAACTTCTGTCTTGTCCCAAAGACACACTGGTCTTACATACTTGGTAAACTGGACAGGACTAGACAGTATCAGCAAGGCCAGGTCAGACTGGTAGTTTGAAGAGTTGTATTCTGGATGCACCAGGATCTCGGCCACCTGAGCAAATGTTGAACACATACAAGCTTTACTTCTAACACAAAAACCAGTGATACCATTGACAGTTCGCATAACTATTATCATCTTTGCACTATTTCACTGGAAGTTAAAGAAAGAGACTAACATGTTTTGACTAACAGGTACCCATCATGATGTTCAAAATTATGTTTTTATGAGCTGATGCACTTCAGTATTCTTATTTGCTGTGACTAAAAATTTTAATAAGGTGAAGGAAATAATAAGTAAAACATAAATTATGAAAACGTTTATAAACATACCAATATAGGATTCTATTTGTTTCTTCTTAATTTTACTCTTAAGATTTCATATTTCATAGTGATTTTGTCAGAAGTGCCGTCAGCTCTGAGAGAGAGTATTGGAGTTTACTGCATAGGACCCTGTGATTCAGTGATATATTTCACTGTTTGAGAACCTTAACCTGCATATCCTGGATGTCACTCTCACTCCACTGCGTGAAAAGATACTTCCCTGGGTATGCAAGCAAAGTGTCTAGCCTACTGGTTAGGGCAGAGAGGTAGAACTGCAAGTTTCAATGACTGGAAAAAAACAGCCCCTTATCCTGCACACTGCCAACCACAGTGGCTGCATGGTCTGAGACACGAAATGTCTTCACTCACTCGCTTGAACACTGGGATCGTGGGTTCGAACCCCACTCAAGGCATGGATGTTTGTCTGTGTTTATTCTGTGTTTGTGTTGTCCTGTGTAGGTAGTGGCCTTGCGATGGACTGATCCCCCATCCAAGTAGTCCTATGGAATGTCTAAGATTAAGAAACTGGAGTGAAATGAAGCACTTCACAGGTGCCCTATGCTCCAAGTGGGAGCAACATGAACAAAGTAAGACATACACATACTCTACACACTGCCAACATGCCACTGTTTGAGGTGACACTTACTCAGGTACACAAGCAAAGTGAATGGATTTACTGGTCTGGGGCACAGCGCTCCAAATGCATGCTTGTGTTTAGGACATTATACATGCTTACCTTGCATGCCTTCATTCCCTTTTGCAGAAGTTATTTATCCGGGTAGGCAGGTAAAGGGAAGCATCTATTGGTCTGGGTACAGCAGTCCAACTGAATGTTTCAATGTTCGAGACATCATATCTATATTTCCCCTGATACACAAGCAAAGCGTGTGGATCTAGTGATCAGCGTATAGAGATCAGACTATCATAAAATCTGCGATATCCAGCACTGTATATTCTGGTTGGCTCCTCTGCCCAAAAATTGTTTTGATTGTGAATATAACACCTAAAAGAGTGAAATACTGGCGTTTTGTTTCCTTTTTAGATTATACAGGATGTTTCACGACTTTAGGACATAACTGCAGGAGGTGATTTCCTAGATCTTTGTGATCAAAAAAGTTCATATAAACATGTGTCCGATTTTGGACGGTTACAGAGTTATGACCATTTTAAACTCAGAATAGAAGGTAACAATTACTGACAATAAACGGGACAAAATAATAAACCAGCATAATACATGATACATTTAAAGTATGAATGTAAAGTTAACTTCGTGAAATTTCCTTTAATTTGAATTTATTGGTGCTTAAAGCTGATTTTCGAAAATTCCACCGCCAGCCGCAACACAGGCTGCCGCTCGGTTGTGAACCGCGCTGGACATACCAACCCAACCCGCCTTAGGTACAACATCTCAAGTGTCGAGATAACGAGAACGCTCTGCCTGTAGCTGGCTCAAAATAGCAACCCGACAGCTGACAGACGCGGTTCACACGAGGGTGTGTACGGGAATGAAAAAACGGTCATAACTCCGTAACCGTCCAAAATCGGACACATGTTTATATGAACTTTTTTGATCACAAAGACCTAGGAAATCACCTCCTGCAGTTATGCCCTAAAGTCGTGAAATACCCTGTATATAAGCCATGTTAAGTGAGTAGTTATGAAGAGGGAACAGAAAGTATGGAAAGGAAAGCAGAATAGGTTATTAAGTGACAAATGAAATGGTTATGCCTGGCCACAAGGTTGCTAGGTACACTAGGATACATATTAAGTATAACGTTCTAATATATTCTAATAATTTTTGGTCCCAGATACCACAACTTTTGCTGTATGGTAAATATATTAATGTTCGGGATATCATACCTTCTTATCCTACACACCACCTTCACTCCACTGTCTGAGATGATACTTAACATGTATATAAGCAAAGTGACTGCATTTACTGGTTTGGGGACAGCGCTCCAACTACATGTTTGAACGTTTTGCATACCATATTTGCTTATCTTGCATGCTACCTTCACCAAAATGCTTGAGATGAATGATACTTCCCCAGGCTTGCAAGAAAAGTGTCTGGATATGCGTTCAGGGTGCAGTTATCTAATGTTTTGGTCAACATACCTGTTTATCCTGCACGCCACCCTCACTCCACTGTTTCAGATGGTACTTCCCCAAGTACACAAGCAAAGTGTCTGCTTCTACTGGTCGAGAGACAGTTGATTTGGTTACACAGTGTGCAGCTGGAAAATAACAGAATTGTTTAGGACACTGAATGACATTAAGTTATTTATATTCAGGTTTCATATATCACCATGGAATGGTATCAAATGTGGAAGTAACATCTTTATAGGGCATGAAGCTAAGTGTGGAAAAATTATTCTTCATTGTGAACATATGGAATACACACACAAAATATCCCATGTTGAAGAGACAGACAAAACATAAATTCAATCAATGCATTTGACATGAAATTATCAGATGTCCGATTTCTTTTCTTTTGAGGATTCTGAGTAACAGGGAGTATAGTGGCATTTGTGGAGAAACAAACGGCTGCACTACTTTGGAAATGTATATGTAAGTGGAAAGAAACTACACCCGTCCCCACACGCTTCACTTCCACGCAGTGTATGCCTCGACTAAATTCAGCGGAATGAGTCTTATATCCCAGGGGTACACGGGTGTTGGCTTGCTTACGTCGTTTTTTTTTTTTGATGCGGGCTCAATCGGTTAACCCCCTAGCACAGGTTCCACATGAACACCCTCACTCCCTGGCTTCTACTCCCTCACTCCCTGGCTTCTACTCACTAACTAACTCCTTACCCCCGCTGCTGCTTCCAGAAACCACGTTCTTAGCCATCTCGAACTTTCCACTGGGAGGGCTTCATGACCAAATGCACGGACCCCTTCTGGTCTGCACATCTTCTAGAAGTTTCGATCCACAGGTCCTCCACCCCCACAGGCACAGACGAAAGGAGGTATACCTACACACCCCCCCCNCCCCGAATGCAATGGACTCACCAACCTCCCTTCTGTCCCTCGTAACAAAAGGCCAGTTCAGAGGACCATGAACCCTCCGGGGCATCTCACTTCCACAGCCAAACCAAATCGCCAAGCATAAACAGATAAGATACCTCCGTGAAGAGTGCGTACGGTTACAAAACCATTAAGATGAATACGATGTCAAAATATGAACTGCATTGAAATGACTCGGGATTTTGTTCAATGGCAGCATCTGAGGCCACTGTAATATCTGGTGTTCTGCTACAGGGAATCTCTTGACTACAAGAATAGCTATCAAATGGTCAAGAAAACCTTAATCCATACCTGTGAGGATGGTCCTTGGCCCAATTAAGGAACCACCACAGATGTATTTAAGGTGGATATCCTTGGACTGATAAAGTGCAGCATGCCACGGGAACTGACCCCTTGCTGTGTTCTGTCCATGAGTGATGAGTGGTGCAGGCTGAACTGCAACTCTGCCACATTCTGTTACCCCACCTTTGAATGTAAACAGACATGTTTATTTTTCTTGTTCTACTAGTCCTCAAACTACTCGTATGTATGTATTTCTGATCCCAAGATACTTCTAGTATATCCACTGTCAGAATCAACTTAAATCAATTCATCAGTAAGTCTACAATAATGGCAGTGTTAACTTTAGTTGATTTAATGTTCAAGTCTTTTTGATCTGATTAAGGCTGTACCAATTGGTATGACCTAACAACATATGTTCATGGATGAGTCACTGATCATAGGCATTACCAACTTTGTGATATCTTTTTCCTTCTATCTTTACATTTATGACACACATATATTTAGCATCTGTGACAATGAGGCACTTCACATGTGAGATATGACAGTTGTACTAGACTACAGCTGATTTTTGGTGTACTGTACATCTTTGTATTTGTGATTTCCACTGACATAGAGCCATGGCAGTGAAAAGTTAAGAAGCATTACCACAAGTAGATGTTGCGGAAATTATGAATAGAGATTCTGATAAAATTCTATGCCAGAGTGTAGCCCATCAGAATAATCATCAGAAGATTAGAAGAAGATATTTTGGAAACAACAGAAAACTCTGGTCTGCCAGTATTTTCTAAAAGGAGTCATCAATTCTACACCTCAGCCTTTATTGCCAAACAGGCAGTGCTGTTCATAATCCAATAGAGTCAAAACCTGACTGAGTTTTTGGAACATTTTATAATTCTAACTTCATGCATGTAATCATTAAAAAAAAACAACCGACATACACAACAGCAAATTGGACATATGTTGCAAAACCATGTGGAAGACAACTGCATAGCAATGAAGGGTGGGAGACCATAACAATTATGATACAACTTCTACCAGGACCATTGCTAAAACTGTTCAACTAACAGAATCCTGCTTGAATAAGAACACCAGAATGTGTGCAAATATTCCTTTGAATTTTAAAATTGATATTTATTGACTATGGAATCTAAAAAGCTAAAAACAGGGGAGACCACTTATTGACAGAGCAGGTGGTATCTGATCTCATCTTTCCACGAAAAATAGTGGTAAATATGACATACACTACCAACACAGCAGAAATGCAAATGCCACATGTAAAGGGCAGGCAAACAGAAGTGAAGCTGAAGTGCATCATTTGTTGTATTAACTGTGCTCTACAGTAGCTTTTGTATAAGCCATAATATGAAGCATAAGAGTAGTTAAAAACGATGATGATGATGATGATGAATCATTATCATCATATAAAATGCACACTCATATGTCCTAAGTGTGATTTGAACCTATAATCCTAATTAAGATAAAAAATTTTGTGTTGATGGTACATTAATACAACTATCGGGCTCCTGGACATTATCCATCATCCTGTTTTTATTCAAAACATAACGTTTCTGAGACCGGATCCTGTCTCTGCCTTCAGGTGGAAACTACTCGGTCGGGCCCAAATGACAGAGTTAGTCCCTATCTCTGGTCTGGAGACTAGCTCTACTGATGGGCCCAACTGAGTAGGTTCCACCTTAAGGCAGAGACAGAATCAAGTCTCCAAAACATTGTGTTTTAAATAACAACAGGATGATGATTTAAATTTAAAGAGGACAGGGTCCCTATCTCTGGTCCAAAGACTAGCTCTATTGATTGGGCCCAACTGAATAGGTTCCACCTGAAGATGGAGACATAATCCAGTCTTTGAAACGTTGTGTTCTAAATAAAAACAGGAAAATGGATAATGTCCTGAAACACAATAGACATATAATACTAACGTTGGCTTCACCTACATCCACATCTGCTTTAATCAGTATGCTAACAGGGTTTCTGTTTAAAAATAAGGCCATGTTTCAGTCTCTTCAGCTTAATTTTATCTGGCTAGATAATATCTTCAGGAATTCTCCCATATGTCATGATTTTAATATGGTAGAATCATTATTTTCTATTGCCAGTTACTTAGAGCCTAAATTAAATATTTGTTGTTCTTATCAAATATCCTACTTTATTTCAGCATTCAGTCTCTGAATTTTTACTTACATATAGGCATATTGTGTTGGAAAAGAAAGTAGGATAAAATACTTACATACCTGTTTCAGGTGATGATCTTACATCACTGTCTTGTCGTCTTACTGTCACAGGGGGGTTTTTTCTGGTTGTTGTTATGGGTCCTGGGGTGACTGGCATACTTCCTGAAGACATAACTGTTTGAATTAGGCATAACAAAGGATTAATTTTTAGACTTTGGTCACCAAATTTTGATAATCTTAGCCTCTTTACATTTATATACATTTTTCTCATCATCTCTTGAGAAGACCAGCTTCATTCTATAATGTACTGTATATTGGTTGAGGCTCTGTTAAACTTATACATGCAAATTGTCAAAAATTTCTGTCTTCACAAGAGCTTCTATGTATATCTGACAGAACATAACATCTATTGGCACTTTATATGCATATACACGTTCGTGCATACCTTTCACAATTTTTAGTTTTAAAGAAAATTTTATACAGAGTACATTATCTACCCAAAAAGAATAACAACACTGACAATTTAAATGGTGACTTGGCATTTTAGAAAATAAAGCTTGTATTTCTAGGGTTAAGGAATTGCATTTTGTATATTAAATTATAATTTAATATGAGCTGACTAGAAAAATGACAAACAACTCAAAACAGCTTGTTTATAAATTCTGCACCATTTTGTTGTAACCTAGCAGAATTAATCTTACTATATTTTAGCATATACCATGAGCCTATAATGAACTGAGGTTTTCTAAAACAATGGTATTACAAATACTGACATATGTTAATGAGATGTGGATAAGAAGAAAGACGAATTTGATTTGTTTCATTCTGCTCCGTCACACTAACAATTAAAAAGGCAAAAATAATACTGTCTAATGTGACTACGTGTATTTCAGTTTTATCACTTGAGGATTTATCTCCCTTACATGTTTCAATCCCTATGGATTATACTCAGAGGGTATCAATACTTTCGGAAACTACTATTACAATAGATGTTAATTGTATAGATACACATATGATGTCTAAAATGCACAATATATGCAATGTTCAACCTTCCACATTCATGACGGCCTTCTTGGTGTTAAAAGTTTTTAAAAAAGTTGTTTTAAAAACTTTCAAGATCAAGCTTAAAATTTATGAACCATACAGGTTCACGTCAAATCTCCTATTGTTATTCGTGGAGGTGGCTGGTCCTGTGCGGCCTGTTTATCTTGCGAAAGGAGATTCTTAGTATTTCCGTGTTTATGCGTTGCCTGTTGTGCTGTGATCTGTAAGGATCGAAACATGTAAGGGAGATAAATCCTCAAGTGATAAAACTTAAATAGTCACATTAGACAGTATTATTTTTGCCTTTGTAAGAAAGATGAAGTTAAGACAAAATTCAAAGAGCTGCACAGAAATGGATACAATTGAGAATGAATACTTCAGAAGAGTGTACAGTAATAAAGTGTATCCATTGGAAGAGAACAAACGTAAAAATAGGTCAAATACATAGATTGAAAGCATGCTAAAAAGTACAAAGAATTATAATCCAAAAGGAAAGTAAGTTTTAAGAAGATCAAAAATGAGATGTTATGAGGCTGAAACAGACTTCTACAATAATCTTGAAGCAATGAAAAAAATTGTTAGGATCTGTTTTGTTAACTTAGATAAAGTGTAGTCAGTTATAATTCATAGATTGTACAATTTTTTTGGATGTGATGCTGTGAAGTCTGACAGAAGTTTAGCAACGTCTGAAAGGAACATCTCCATTTTCAGAGCTAACGAATGAATGAATCAAGCAAGCAAGCAAGCAAGCTTAATATANCCACCACCATCATTACTGTCATCAATTATTATCAAAATTATACCATGATCAGCTGGGCAGATCTGTCGGCCATTGACGTGGATGCTTCGTAGTCTAGGTATATTCTCGCCTTCAGGAAATTTAACAAATATGCGGATGGAGAGTGGTGGACCTGGTATCACTGTCTGGTTCAGATTAAGGATGGTAAAGCGAGTGTTGTCTTTACTCTTCACTTCACCAATCCAGTTCTGTAATAGGAACAGATATCTCTTATGTTCTGGATAATGAAATTGTTTAATAAAGTTAATGTGCTTCTAGTTATGCAATGATTACTTATAGATAGCTATCTCTCTCTATGGCTCTACAGCCCTTTGGATCTTGGCTGACTTTTCAGTTTCTTAATCTTATACACAGTCGGTAGAACTCCTTGGGTGGGGATTCAGACCATTGCAAACTCACTATCTACACACAGAACATCACAAACGCAGAATGGAAGCCCACAGACATCCACACCTCAAGTGGCATTCAAACCCAGGATCCCAGTGTTTGAGTGGGTGAAGAGTGTTCATGCTTTGACCGCATGGCTATTGTGATCAGTATAGATAGCTATAGCTGAGAGTAAATAGCTTGGTGTAATGGTTACGACTCTAGACTTGTATTAGGAATACACCCTGTTCAAATCTTGGTTAGGTCCTTGGCTATCCTGACATTTTTATGGTTTTTTCAAGTCCCTCCAGGCAAATGTCAGGATATCATAGTAAATCAAGCCACAACCCCTCGACTTCACACATCATTCCACACTATGTAGACCCAGAAGTTTAAACAGGATGACAAAATAAAAAGGTTCATTAAATATAAAATTGCTTCGGAAATCGACCATCTTTTCTTTTATTTGACTCGGATTGTTCTAATTGGAAAACTGTAACTAAATTTTGCCCTTATGAAATTTCGGACCAAGTTCCATGAATTAAAATTTGTCTGCAAAATATGCATAAAGGTATACTATGGTTAAATAGGCCCTTTCATATTGTGGCACGTACAGCCGTTTCTACGCAATGGTTGTGGGATAGGCGAATATACAACGACCGTTTCTGAGCAATGGATTAGTAAACATGTTCCTGCTGCAACGAATATGAACACAACAATGAAGTTACTGTTGAAAAAGGTTTTTCTACTCGGTCTGTTCAAAGTGGATAAACTGAGTCAACAAGTTCTGTTGAGCTCTGAAAGGGAGGCTGAGAAGAGATGGCACCATAGTTGAGTTGACAACTGACTAGAGTTCTGTAGGGGCGGCTGTGAGATAGGACCTGAGAGTGGAAAGCTGAAGCATCTCCACTGTTGGAAGCCATAGCTAGGAAAAAGCCTTTGAAGACACAGCAGGCTGGAAAAGGCTTAGTGGGTACTGTGGTGATATGTAAAGTGTGGAGATAAGCGATAGTGTTGCAATTACTTTTACTTCTGAGTGTTGTGTATAGGTGGTCAATAAATCCATTCACAAATCCATACCCCATCTATAGTCACTCCCACAAATTGTGACAATATTATGAAGTAAAATGTGTGTTACAGTGCTCTGTGGTAGATAGATGGGTCTAATCTGATCATATTTTCTTAATACACCCATGTCCAGAAACACTGTGTTTATGCACTAGGGCTCCATAATGTAAAGGAGGACGCCCTTACCTCTTACCTCTGCGGCTTACTGGTGAGATTTACCTAACATTTCTCCAAGAGACCTTAACCAAGCTGCTGGAAGTGGTGCCTTTGGAAGTCCGTTGTGAATGTGGTTCCAACATGATGGCAACGCAGCACACTGTACTAATGTCATCCGTGAGTATTTGGATGAAACCTTTGGCAACAGATGGATTGGACACAGAGGCCCCATAACCTGGCCCCCTCGCTCCCCTGACTTGACTCCACTGGATTTCTTTCTCTGGGGGAACATGCAAAGCCTGGTGTATGAGACTCCAGTTAAGACACAACATGATCTTGTGGCAAGAATGCAGTAGCAGCTGGAAACATCCAGGAAAAGCCTGGAATCTTTCAAAGGGTTCGGCATAACATGGCCAAGTGGTGAAGTTGACAGCCGCCATTTTCAGCAACTTTTAGAATGTAAGACAACGATAACATCCCCTAAAACTTATGCATCCTCTTGGAAAATTTTGTGATCCTTCATGCCAAAAGGAAGCGTTTCCGGACATGAGTGTATTAACAAAATATGATCATATTGAACCCATCTATCTAACATAGCACGTTTCAACATATATTTATTGACACCTTCTATATATATTGTTCTGTTAGCAGCCATGTTAATACCCTTAAAGATGTTGAATAAAATGCAATCAACAAAGATCCTTTAAATGTATATCACAACTGCTTCTTTTCATTTCTTCCCACATCATCACTCATACTTGTTCCCTTATTCAGCACTGTAAACCCCATGAAGATGAAATAGCATCATTAAATAAACCACAAACAAACAACAATTTACATTTGGATTGTGGTCTTCTGCATCATGACACAGTGTAGTCCAGTAGGTGGTTACCATCATTTTGGAGGAACTTACTGCTTCCTTCTTCAGAATAGAAGCACTTCTACCTCTGACACATAGGTAACCACCTCTCACTACCCAAGTTTCATGATGTTACCCAGTCCAACTAACTTGCTATTTAAACTGATGCATTATGAACAGTACAAGTGCCATTAAGATATGGACATATATTTCTACTTCCTTTTATAAAGAACCTGATTGCAGAGAAGAAATTTCCATTTACAAAGTATGAAGATATGTTTAAACTACTGCATTCTAACATGGTAACATGGATCATGAGCAGACTGAGACACAAAAGAGCAACTCCACTGTTCTGGATCTTTTGTGCTCTTCATGTAGCTCAAGCCATGTGGCCATTTAAATACAGGATGCAGGCCTGCAGCATGCCAATTAGAGGGGAATGCAATGGGAGATAGAAAATATATACAACTAGATGTACTGAAAAAAAGTAGCAGTAACACAGGTCAATATTTTATTTAAAGATAAAGATGGTAGACTGTTATAATAAATAAATGAGGCAAAGTGCCTTAGCGTGTAAATAAGTTTTGAGGACTTGATTATTGTCAGCTCTTAGGGCTTGAAATGTGAAAAGAAGCAAAATCTACCCCTCTGTATCATAAAGGTGAACAAGACAACAATCCACTACCCAGACTGTATATGAACCTTCTCACATACTATAGGCTTATATTCATAAGTAAAGTAAGTAAAAGTAAAGTAAAGCTATCCCTGTAACAGGCCATGAAGGCCCATAGGGTTGTGAGACGTTGAGGGTCCCACATTATCTAGACAATCGACTCAAAGATGGCGGTAAGGTTGTCAGCCTTACGCTCCAGCTGTGCTTTACTCCCCAGGGAAATTATTTAATTAATTCCTCGTACTCATTTCTGTAAGAGACTGAGTCGACCCTGGGACAATAGTGCAGCTGGGAGGATTAGGTCAATTGAAAAAATCCAATGACCTCATCGGGACTTGAACCCGCTGCCTTCCGTCTTGTAGCATAGTGCCTCAACCAACTACACTACTGCGTGCCCCTTTATATTCATAAGATAATACATAATACTCATATCAAAGAGGTTTTCTTACACCTAGCAAACTTGCAGGCCTGTCCAGCATCAAGTCCAGTCGTAAGCCTGTAAGCAGCTCTTCTGTAGTAACAAGGATGACTCCAAACCACTTATCCTTCTCTGCTTCTCGTCCCTCATATGAGAACACACTGGGGCAAGGAGATGGTGGATGGTGCAGATTAGTCTTTTGTCTGGCCCTCTCAATGCCGCCATAATTTTCACTACTGTCTTCTGCAGCATACAAATGGGATGGCAGGACCCAGAACATCACCAGTACCAGGGAAACGTGAAGGCGGCATCCCATCTGTAGAAACATCCACTGCCAAACAGTATTCAAGGCACTGACCATACTTCCTCTTGTACACAGTTTGGGCAAACTTTCGAGGGGTGAGAGTAAGAAAGGTGTAACTAGGGAGTGACTAATTTTATTCATAATCTGTTTTATTTAACGTATTCAGATTAAGAGAGCAGAACTAACAAAGGGGCAGAAGATAATTACATACAAAGGATCTTCGTAATTTGTACTCTGTATTAATACTGTTATGGTGTTTGAATGAAAAAGGAGAGATAGGCAAGGTATGTGGCATTAATGATAACAAGTCAGGAAATAAAGGCACAGCATCACAATTTTGGTGCTTTCATTGTCTTTTTTAAACTATCTCAAAATCTGTAACATTCACAGAAACAGTGTATTGAACTTGAAATGTGTGTGTTTGACGTTTCCTTACAATTTTTGTTTGAAACATTTTTTGCTAGAGTAAATATCTGTCGAGTTAAACTTGAGATGATCATGGTTGTGCATAAATTGGAGTTGGTGTGGGGTCCTGTATTGTTGCCACATTTTAACAACGTTTGGATTATGAAAATAATGTTAGTATAACTCCACAATATCAGATTTTGGAAAAGACTGTTCAACACTTTTTGAAATGTTACACGAATACAAACGAAAACGCAGAGAGATATAAATTTAATTGGCACTTCTTGAACAGGAATGAGAATATCTTACTCAGATTTGTTGAGAAGCCTAAAGGTAAAGCCCAATATGTGCAACTAATAAGAAGATAACACTGAAGCTGATCTGTGAGAAGTTGGTTGGATGAATGTGAAATATAATGGACATCTCAGGTGAGTTTTAATTGGTTTCCATAAAAGTAGAGATTTTATAGATTAGCTGTATACGAGTAATTAGCTTCTAAAGAGTTCTGACATTACAATGTGGTTTCCCTCAATCTTTTCCGGAAAATGCTGGACGTCCTTAGGAGTCATATGTCAGCATTTTACAGTACTGTATTAACTGCAGCACATTGAGTGAAATGTGATGTTGATGGTTCATGTCCAGTTTCAAGTCAATAACCTGGTACTCAACTGGAAGGGCTCGAACCTTACATGGTATCAGATTTTTCTTGACGAGTATAGTGAGTACAGAGTTGATGTACTTTAACTTAAGTAGTGTATAGCTCAACATGAAAAAGGGATGGTATGGATCGGATTGGTCTGGCTCAGAATACGGACCAGTGGAGGGCTCTTATGAACATAGTAATGAACTTTGAGGTTCCATAAAATGCTGCGAAATTCTTGAGTAGCTGCAGATTTGGCTGCTCCTCAAGATGGGCTCAGCTCCGTAAGTAAGNTTACTTTCGGGCAAGGCAGTATACATAAACAAAAACATATTGCACAAATTTTCTTTTATTCCTAGTGGGGTGGGACTTAGTCCCTTGTACTGCGGCCACTTCTGGCCTATTGTACCAGCCCCAGATGATAGGTGAGGGTGATTGTGGAGCAATTGGTGGAATGAAGATTGGCAGGGGAAACCAAAGTACTCGGGGAAAACCTGCTCAAGCGCCACTTTGTCCACCACAAATCCCACTCCGCGGTGGGGAGCCACCGACTAACCGCTTGAGTTTTGGCGCGGTCCTAGTAAGTAAGTAAGAAAATCTGTGCGAGCATTGTGCCCAAGAACCTCAACACCGACCAACTGAAGTTGAGGAGGGAATTTTGCGCTGATATTGCAACGAATCTATGAAAATGGAAAATGGTTGAATAGAATCATCACCGAGAGTGAAAATCGGGGTTTTCAGTGTGACCTTGAGACAATGAGGCAGTTCATGCAATTGATATCTCCAGGCCGACTCCACTCAAAAAGAGAGCTGTTTATCACTCAACAACAGAGACAGGGGGCTCGTTCTGTGAGCCCAGAACTGTTCCCTGACAAGTGGATCCTGCATCATGACAAAGCGTTCTGACACACGGCCCTCTCTGGCGAGAGAAACTGATCGTGCTTCTTAAACATCCCGCATGTTCTTCATATACGCATATCGCACCGTGTAACGTCTTCCCTCTTCTTACTACGAAGAATAATTTCTAGGGGCCATATTTTGAAATTGTGGAAGATATTCAGAGGGTTCTGAAGGCAGTTTTAAAAGCTTTCAGAAGAAGTCTTCTGATGTGCTTGGACAGTTAGAAACAACGCTGGAATTTCTGTATAGCTGTATAATTCCTCTGAAGTAGACCACTGCGTCCAGAATAACATTTCATACAGTGCTGTCTGTGAGTACAGAGTCGTTATTTAAATATCAGATCTCTTATGTCGACTTCTTATAAAATATCAACATTATTTACATCAGAACCCCGCAATTAATATGACACCTGAATACAACAACATTCAGAACTCACTGGACAAATATTAGGTTAATAAAGAGTAGATTAAAGCCTGGATTGTGGCAGTAGGCGAACAATTAAGAATTTAATACGAATATTTTAAAAATGCTCGCAGGCATCCAAAAAGCCATACGAGGGTACCGCAGACGACGGCTGTCGTATATTTGTTTTTTAGTTTCTTTGGCGCGGGATGAGAGTGAGCCCACTTGACACGTCAGCTCCTGTTTGGCCTATTGTACCAGCCCCGGATAATAGACGATGAGTCTGAAGCAGTCGGTGGAATGAGAATTGGCAGTGGAAACCGAAGTACGCAGAGAAAACCTTCACCAGGGCCACTTTGTCCACCAGAACTCCCACATGACATGACGTGGGATCGAACCCGAGCCGCCGCGGTGGGAAGCCGGCGACTAACGGCCTGAGCTATGGCACGGTCTTGAAAACTGACGTTAATTCTACGGCGTCCTAATTGGGCGCAGACGCTCTGATCTAACTGGGAGCTGAAGAGACTAGCGAGAGGAGGGTGGCATCTATTCGGTGTCCTAAACCAAGTTTAGGTAACTGTGATGCAAAACTGAAGATACAACCCGTTAGGCAAGGTGCTCCATCAGTTTTTTAAACCTAAGCAATAAAAGTAAAGTAAAGCTATCCCTGTACCAGGCCGTGAAGGCCCATAGGGTTGTGAGACGTTGAAGGTCCCACATTAACTAAACAATCGGCTCAAAGATGGCGGGAAGATTGTCAGCCTTACGCGCCGGTCGGCTTTACTCCCCAGGAAAATTATATAATTAATTCCTGGTACTCATTTTTGTTAGAGGCTGAGTCGACCCCAGGGTCATAGTGCAAGTGGAAGAATTAGGTAAACTGAAAAAATCCAATGACCTCATCGGGACTAGAACCCGCGACCTTCCGGCTTGTAGCATAGCCCCTCAACTACCTACGCTACCGCGTGCCACCAAACCTACGCAATACGCTATAAAAATGTATATAAATACATCAAACTACTTTTCATATATCGAGGTGTCACAAGTTTCTGGGGTCCGACTCCTCCCACCCTTAAGGACGGGCTTTCCCTTCCTCTCACAAGACCATCCAGCCTGTTGGATTGTCCAGTATCTCGACAGGTTTAGATAGACAACGCCTCAAAACTAATCATGACCTCATTTTTTCGGGTTCCTTAAAATTTCGCTTAATCTGTATTCTGATAGAAACCATCGTCACTAGTTTGGCAACAAAAGAAAAAAATATTGTGCAGGAACTAAGAAAGTCATGACTTTTGAGAATTAGTTCTCATGTTTCTCTTGTTGTTCAGTATATGAAAACGAATCCGAAAATTACAATTATGTTCATAATAAATCTAATTGTTGTGGTGGCATTCTTTCATGTATAAAACACGTATGGCATGGCAGTTTCTGACCATAAAATATAAACCTACGTAAAATTATAAATACCGAAGGAAAAAACTGAATAATTTCAGTACCTAACACCGATAATGAGATTGTAGAGCGCTCTAAGGCAGGAACCTTCTTAGCCCGCTCAAACACTGGGATTGTGGGTTCGAATCACACTCGAGGCATGGATGTCTGTATGCGTTTATTCTGTGTGTATGGGCCGCGTCATAGCTCAAGCGGTTAGTCGCTGGTTTCCCACCGCGGCGGCCTGTGTTCGATCCCGGATCTAGTCAAGTGGGGTTTGTTGTGAACAAAGTGGCGCTGGGGCAGGTTTTCTCCGTGTACATCGGTTTCCCCTGCCAATCTTAATTCCAACAATTGCTCCACANTAACTGAAGCGGTCAGAAGCCTAGGTTTGCGTTAGAGTGCGACCTGTCTCCATGCAGTTCGAGCTGTCCTGTCGTTTCACTATTGACGTCATTAAGTTCATGGTCACCTTAGGCACTCCTTTCCAGTTTTATTAATTAAGGAGCTAAAGCGTATCGCTGTGATAACGTCAGTATCAACCGGATGTTACTTTGATGTCGGTTTGAATTATACAGATTTTACGATTTCGTTCCCTTAGTCCTGATATCCTGTTACTGCAGATATAAGTTATGTCCATTCAGTTCAGTATACTCTTTTCCTGTCATCTATCTAAATTTCTAAAGATTAAAATATACACAACTATAATTTTTCCTACAAGGGTGTGAAACTTGGCCCCTCGTCTTAAGGAAAGAATACAGCTGAAGGCTGTCTGAAAACAGGGTGCTGAGAATATCTGAACCTAAGGAGGAAGAAACTGCACAATAATTAGATTCATAATTTGTACTTAAAAGTATTATTAGAATGATAATATCACGGGTAGCCAAGGCAATTCGTCTCTATACCACCTAGGCCATGACTGAACTACGAAGGAATTGAAGTTCATTTTTCGGAAAGGGCAAGAAATTTTCCCTTCTTCACAGGATCCAGAACGAATGTGGAACCCACCCAGCCTCCTATCCAGTGGGTACCTAAGGGTTTTTCTCCGGAAGTAAAGCAGATGTGGTCCGAAGTTTACTACTCACGCCATTTCGTGCCGATATATAAAATAGTACAAGGGGCTGTACCTCTACGTCCCTATAAATCTTCATGGACTGGTGCTTAATTATGCGCGGAGGCAATATCTGGGACGATCAGGTGCGTGGGGAATATAGTCAATATGGAGGGAATGACAAATGAATGTAACATTTCAACTGGAATTGAAACTAACCATTTGAGAGACAGGATGGTAATATCAAAATAAATGGTAAAAAAAAAAAAGGCTTGAGATTATGGACTATTCATCTGTCTAAGGACAGGATTCAATGGCGACTGTTGTGAATACGACAATAAAACACTGGGTTCCTTAAAGGGCAGGGGATTTCTTGACCAGTTAAAGGAGTATCAGCTTCTGATGAAGGACTCTGCTCATTGAGGTTAGGGATACTCATACTAGATGTTTTTGGAGCTTGCTGCTAGACTTGATTTCGGAAGTTTTTTCTCCTTCGATTTACGTGAAATCATGTGACGTTAGAAGTTCTCACTACGGTGAATATGATAGTTACTCTCTTCTTTGAGGGACACGCGGTAGCGTAGTTGGTTGAGGCACTATGCTACAAGCTAAAAGGTCGCGGAATCAAATCCCGAAGAGGTCATTGGATTTTTTTCAATTGACCTAATCCTTCCAGACGCACTATGGCCCTGGGATCGACTCAGCCTCTAACAGAAATGAATACCAGGAATATTCTTGGAAGGTTCTTGGGGGTAAAGGGTGGTCGGCGCGTAGGGCTGACAACCTTGCCGCCATCTATGAGCCGATTGTCTAGAAAATATGGGAACCTCAACATCTCATAACCCTATGGGCCTCCACAGCCTGTTGCAGGGATAGCTTTACTTTTACTTATTTACTGTCTTCTTTTATGTGACGCCGCATAGTCTGGTAGATCGTTACAAGTGTTTTGGCGCAAAGTTCTACTTCCAAAGTGAGGGTGTTTACTTACTCTTGCGCAACTAAATTGATGATGGCGGCACAATAATCTTATAATCTTCTGAAACATTGGTAACAATCTACTAGACTACGCGGTGTCACATCCCAGAAAACATCAGACTTCCATGTAAAGTTACTGTTACTTATTCTTCCTTCTTCTCTCTTTTACACTACCGGCTCCGTTCGGTCAGTATTTGCTAAGCTCCGACTGGGGATTTCAAGGTCTACGGAAGGAATTAAACCGAATCCAGGGCGGACCCCTTTAATCTCCATGCTACCGCATAACGAGCGTTTGGCTGCCAGGCACTTCTTGCCAAACCAGAAGCCACATACCGCAAACTAAGCATCCTGTGGGTAAATCCAATTGTATAGTTCCCAGCACAACCGTAGGCTCAGCAGAAGTGCATGGGTTGACTGCGGGCACTCTGGGTTTGGTCTAAGTCTAAACGCTGAGCCGCGCCATAGCTCAAGCGGTTAGTCGCTGGCTTCCCACCGCGGCGGCCAGAGTTCGATCCCGGGGTCTGGTCAAGTGGGATTTGTGGTGGACAAAGTGGCGCTGGGGCGGGGTTTCTCCGAGTATTTCGGTTTCCCCTGCCAATCTTCATTCCACCAATTGCTCCACAATCACCCTCCCCTATCATCTAGGGCTGGTACAATAGGCCAGAAGTGGCCGCAGTACAAGGGACTTAGTCCCACCCCACTAGCAATAATAAAAAAATAATAGTCTAAACGCTTGTGGCTATGGTGGGTTACAACAAACATAGCTATTATTCTGGACACTGCATTACCTTCAGGTTTTTTCAAACACATTTAGGAATGTAGATCTCTTTCCTTCATCAGGCATGAAGGAAGTAAATTTCTTACTCTTTTTTATTATTCTTAGTGAGGTGAGACTGAGTCCACTTGGTACTGCGGCCACTTCTGGCCTATTGTTCCAGCCCCAGATGACAGATGATGGTGACTGTGAAGCAACTGGTGGAATGAAGATTGGCAGGAGAAACCGAATTACTCGGAGAAAACATGCCCCAGCGCCACTTTGTCCACCACAAATCCCACATGACCAGACTCGGCCTCAAACCAGGGCCCTCGCAGTGGGAAACCAGCGACTAACCGCTTGAGGTATGACATAGCCCAAGGTTCCCACTTAGTTGGACCCGTAGAGAGAGCGAGAGAGAGCGAAAGAGAGAGCTACTTTCGATCACTGAACACTGTTGAAATTAAAAGGAGAATCTAACGGGTCAACTGCGTAGGAATCTTTCCTCCATTACATCTGATAACGGAAACCCATTCAGTTTCCAAAACGAACTGTTTGAAGAAGCTAAAGACGGCAGACAGCCTCCAAGATAATAACCACGTTTATTATTTTAGTATCTTGATCGAAAAATGTTTTAATTAAACTTGTGGGTTTAAATCAAGGCTTTAATTACTTATTTTATTATTTGCTTTTCTATTACTGTATTTTTACTTATGTTGCCCTATGTATTAAAATTACAAAGTAATAGAGGGCTGTACTTTTAACATTTTATCATCGCCGATGGCCAGATTGAATTTTTGGTGCATTTGCTTTCCACGCCTCCGACCCGAAGGGATATCCGTATGAGTATATTCTATGATCTGTTTCAGAGGGCGGTGTCTGACAAAACTGCTTCTTCAAAACCGACCTTTAAAGAAATCCTATAGGCGAAGCACAGTAGAATTTCTTTTATGCTTTAAGCACAACGCAATGAAAATATAAATGCCTAAAGCAGTGGAAGCCGGTCACGGTAGCCGAGCGGTCTAAGGCATGTACTGTTTTCGCTCGCTTGGAAACCGGGATCGTGGGTTCGAATCCCACTCAGGGCATGAATGTTTAGTTTGTGTGTGTGTACGTTTTTCTGTGTTTGTGTACAGGTAGAGGCCTTGCAACGAGCTGATCACCCGCCCAAGGAGTCCTACCGAACGTGTAAGATTTAGAAAAACAGAAGTGAACGGAGAAGTTCATGGAGGTAGGCCTAGGCCCACTGGGGCTGTAGTGCCAAGGAAAAAATAGGCAGTGGAAATACAGCTTCACACATTTCTGATTACTTTGAGGGCAGGGGAGTGCAACAATGCTTGAGTGAAGCTAATACATCGTCCTGTATTGTGGATTAAAGAATTCTAACGAAGTCTCTCATATGTAGAAATCTCTCAGACCAGCTTCAATGAATGTTTTTTCAGCATGGGCCAAATACAGTAAAAGAAGAGTGTGACGTACAATTACACAACCATCGAACACTAACGAAAGTTGCAGAATAAGGCGGAATTTTAAATAATAAAATTGACTAACAACACTAATGACGGACGCAATATCTGAAAGAACAATGGCGGCCATTTTCTATTTTTGTTATTTATAGCTGCACGAGACAGGTGAAGTTCACGAAATAATTTGGAATGCGACCTTGAGCAAGTGTTATGGATGCTTGTTCCGGGAAGGTAATGAATTTCCAAAGCAAGAAGAATAACACGATAAAATGTAGTTACCTTTCTGTAATGTAAAATTGTATTGATCTTCTGTGTCAAAGAATCTGCCGTTTCTTCCTCTTTGTAATGTTGACAGTGGAATAAGAATATAAATACTTTCAATGTATATGTTTACGTTCAGAAATCACTCACACAATGAAGACATGTTAAGGAACTATGGAAAAACCAACACATATCACTAAAACACGAATTTTGTACCAGATTTACATTTTTACAAGCAAATCCATATGAATAAAATCCATCTCCTTAATTATCATCTCACTAACTGAAGCCTTAACGAAGAAGATTACAAACTGATAATCACAACTGTGCAATGACTACATAATGACTGCGGTAAGCCTTACGCACAAACCGTCCACACGTTCATCTCGAAACCTTGTTTGCTACTATTGCTTCTCTGTAACCCGGAACCGGTTCGCTGCACACCTTGTGTGCCTAAGCTCCACGTCTATGAGCTCACAGAAAATCTAATAATTTGGTAATCGCGGTTAATCCATTAAACCGTAGTCACGCTGTACTCTGTTCTCTGTTTTAGTACTAGCATTTCACTGCAGATTGCTTAAACGCTTAAAGGCGGGAGCGTGTCTGATACCGTGTAGCTTCGTGGGTGTTACTAATGTTTTGTGGGAACCTCTGTCAAGAGTCTTCATAATGCATACGAAACTACAAATATAATAAACCAAAAGGGCAGAATCTTAACTGCTACCGTCCTGAAAGTCCCAAATCGTAAAAATTTTCTAGATCTTAGTGACAGTACCTAATTTGTAACACGACAGTTATTCTAAACAGTGGCCATGTTCCGGCGTACATATATTATGCACTTCTTCTGAGGGCACATAATATTCGCTTGGGGACTTTTTTTTTATTTCGCATAGTGGGGATGGAGTCCAGTTGGGTCTACTCGGCACGGCGGCCACTGATTGGCCTATTGTACCTGCCCCGGGTGATATGTTGATGGAGACTTTGGTGGAATGAAGATTGGCAGGGGAAACCGAAGTACTTGGAGAAAACCTACCCCAAAGCCACTTTGTCCACCACAAATCCCAGCGACTAACCGCTTGAGCTATGGCGCGGCCGTGCTTGGGAACTTACTTCAGGTGGTTTGGTTGCCGCTCTACATTTTGATTGTGTTTTGGTAACAGTCGCAGCGGTCAGTCCAGTTGCCCCTGCCATACCCTATAAATGCATTCTTCAGAACAGTTGTTTGCACAACCCACTAAGGAAGGTAATAACAATACAATAAGACATCACATGTAGTAACTACTCTATTTCACTGTTAGTAAATTCTTAACGTGATGGACGAGCTTGATGAAGTAATACCAGTTTCCCAATGTCGGGTCTAAAGTCACTTTAATCGCAAATAAGCGAACAACTGGCTCGGAGGGGCCTGCTTCCAGCGCCCTCCTGCAGCCCCTCGTCTCTTAGCGCCTCCCTAGGTAATCTCACCGCCCTCAGGGGGCGGTACAGCCCACTTTGAGGACCACTGGGTCAGGTCTACCCCGATGATCTGGTAATTAGAATATATGATTACTATTAAGATAATGGACTTCGCCTCTGCCCTGAGGAAGCAAGTGTTATGTTCCGGAGAAACGTTAGTTGTGGCGCAACCATCTATCTTATCACCAAGGTATTAATGCAATGATACTGGTGAAATAAAAATGCGTTTGATTTTTATAACGAAGCTATTTCGAGTGCCACAGCAAGTCATAGCCATCCTTTCCAAAAAAAAAAAAAACTTTCCTAATCTGCACTGTAATTATTAAATTCTGGTCATTATCCCGGACTTTGATGGTGATCGAGTGGGGGTGGGACTTAGTCCACATGGTATTGTTGGTGTCTTGCTAGCTCTGAGAAACCTTTTCCGTTCCCTGTCCCATCTCCGTTCCAGCCTTAAATGTTTCAGTAGTTCACACCATCAAACCAAAAGCTAGGTATAATTTTCACACGGTTGTCATGGTGCTATTTTACACCTCATAGAAAAAACTTTAACAAAAATTGCACATTTTTTAAGATCTGTTATTGTACGTCATTTTAAGATCCAAATTAAATGTCGCTCTCACCTTAAGGTTGCTTGTCAGCTGATTGTAACATTTGCTGCTATAGTTGTTTTATAATCTGACAAAATGGTGGTGAGCATGCATTTTTTTAAACTTAACCTCTGTAAAAGTCTGCATAGTTCCGCCTCTAGTGACGAAATTCATAACAAAGAAAGTTCTTATTCAAGTGAACACACATCATCTACTCAACAAAGGCTGTTTCTAGGTACATGGATTTCTAAGATACTTATTTCCACGAAGTTGGTTTAATCTCTACGAAAATTTCGGAGACAATAACGTATTAGGCAGTGTGAGAAGACGCTTGGGAAAGGCCCATTGTATAGTCGTCATTGTCTTGATTGGGCGAGATTACGGTTGTCTTGTAGTCAACGTGGAAAATTATGCTGAAACAGAGATGGAAATATTTCTCAGACGTCACGTGTGAATAAAAGATTTCAATTCCAGGTTCCGTAATATTTCGAACTGCATCCATACTGAAATACCAGTTCTCTTCGTGCTGATCAATTTGACTTCAGGCAAATATCATTGAAACAATTTCCAGTCACTTTTCTTGCATTATCAGCGCTTTAACTGTATTTAGACACAAACATATAAAAAGTGACCTCTACGTAGAGCTGCTGAGAAATCCCAGCAAGCTCGCCGGAGTATTGTCCTTCAAACGCGTCTCATCATCAAATTTTAAAAAATGCAACTACATTTAGGATTTTGGACTTGAGGTATAATCCTTTTTCTTCTGCCTAATTTCACTGACGTCAATAGCTGTATCTCTGTAACAGGCCGTGAAGGCCCATAGGGTTGTGAGACGTCACGGCTCCCACGTTTTCTAGACAATTGGCTCACAGATGGAGGTGAGGTTGTCAGCCTTACGCTCCGGCCGCCCTTAACCCCCAGGAAAATTCCTGGTACTCATTTCTGTTAGAGGCTGAGTTGGCCCCAGGGCCATAGTGCGGCTGGAAGGATTAGGTAAGTTGAAATATCCAATGATCTCATCGGGACTCGAAACCCCGACCTTCCGGCCTGTAGCACAGTGCCTCAACCAACTACGCTACCACGTGCACCTGAAGATATCAGACATGCCAAAGCAAGTCACCACCATTGTACTACTACACATTCAAGTTTCCGGCTAATATTTCCTTGTAAAGATTTGCGAAGCCGGTCACGGTAGCCGAGTGGTCTAAGGTCTAAGGCATGCACTGTCTTCGCTCGCTTGGAAACTGGGATCGTGGGTTCGAATCCCACTCAGGGCATGGATGTTTAGTTTGTGTGTGTGCGTTTTTCTGTGTTTGTGTACAGGTAGAGGCCTTGCGACGAACTGGTCACCCGCCCAAGGAGTCCTACCGAATGTGTAAGATCTAGAAAAACCGAAGTGAACGGAGAAGTTCATGGAGGTAGGCCTAGGACCATTGGGGCTGTAGTGCCAAGAAAAAAAAAAAGATTTGCGAATATCGTAGTAACATATGACCACGGCTCTAGATGTGTGACAGTGGTTTAGTATAGGCTTGTTTATATTCTGACTCGTGCCCAGTGTTTGGCCGAAAAGAAATACGCCGTTTCAGGGGCTGGTTCCCTCTTTGTTCAGAGCCATTCTGTGTGGCCTGCTGGGAGGGAGGAGAGGGGGCACACAATAGGTAATTACTACTACTACTACTACTACTACTACTAGCTCTCGTGTCCTAAGGACATGCTTGCCTTGCGCTCCGTGTCTGCGTCAACGGTGTGTTAGCTTCATGCTGAAAATTTACTAACACTGCGAACAGGGCCGCGCCACAGCTCAGACGGTTATTCGCTAGCTTCCCACCGCGACGGCCCGGATTCGAGCCCGGTTCAGGTCATGTGGGATTTGTGGTGGATAAAGTAGCATTGGGGCAGGTTTTCTCCGAGTATTTCGGTTTCTTCTGCCCATCTTCTTTCCACCAATTGCTCCACAATCACCCTCACCTATCATCTGGGGCTGGTACAATAGGCCAGTAGTGGCCGCAGTACCAAGTGGACTCAATCTCACCCAACTAAATAATAATAAAGAATCCTGCTGTCGTCACGGCTGAGAGTAAAGAAACCTGTTGCGTGTTCTAAAGACCTTTATAGCAGACAGAAATTAATTGCTTAGGGTCTTGCTTCTGATACGAGTATCAGCTCAACTGTCCTCAGATTTGTATACTGAATAGAATCAGAGGTCTCTACGTTCAAGTGCGCGTTTATGCTGGCGTGCGTCGGCACTCTACTTCTGACCTTCCCAAGAAAGTGGTTTCTCGAGATATGCCACCTGCCTTTCGTCGGCTTATCGATGCCGATAAATGAGGTGTTGTGTGTGCAGCTCAATACTGTTCTAAATGGGCTTTGTGCTTGATTTGATCAGATATTTGGTGAACAATGTACAAAAGTGGGTGAGAATGCCACTCATCTCAAATCAAACAATACAGTTCAAGACTTAAATACAAGATCTGCAAGTGTTAGTGACACCCAGCCCAAACACACCAATGGCAATTTTAGGGTTCACTGTCCTCCCGCCCGATTTCAAGCCCAGTAAAGAAGTCGCGGTTTCCAGTGACGTGGTTTCTCAGCAAAGATGCAATCCACGTTACGCCGATGTTGTCAATTCAGCAGGGCAGTCGTGTACTGCCAAGTCAGTTGATGAAACTGTTCCTGCTTCCGTCGACGCTGGGTTTATTTCAGTGACAGGCATGTGCAAAAAATCAATATCTAAATAAGATTACTAATTCAATTTCATTGTACCCTGAGAAATCAAGGACGACTATGACTGGGATTAGGAACATTTTTATGTGTCTAGTACCACTAAAAAGGCCAAGAGTAAGTTTTTATTTGTTACGTGTTTCAGCCCTCATGTAACATCTGAGGATATTAATATATTTCTCGAGGAACTCAGATTTTTTTCTTTGATCTCTTTAGAGTCAAAACTAAATTTAGCATCTGTGCCTCCTTTCTTACTCAAGGAAGAGGATTTTCTACCTATAGATAACACAGAGGTATGGGTTCAATTACCCGGTCACGGTAGCCGAGCGGTCTAAGGCATGCACTGTCTTCGCTTGCTCGGAAGCAGGGTTCGTGGGTTCGAATCCCACTTAGGGCACGGATGTCTGTGTGCGTTTTTCTGTGTTTGTGTATAGGTAGAGGCCTTGCTGCTCTGCTCACCCGCCCAAAGAGTCCTACCGAATGCCTAAGATCTAGAAAAACCGAAGTGAACGGAGAAGTTCATGGAGGTAGGCCTAGGCCCACTGGGCTGTAGTGCCAAGGAAAAATGGGCTCAATTGCCCCTTTCAAAGGTCATTTGATACCTAGTCAGATTTACTCAGCTGTGGCCCCCATTCTTTCAGCCGCAATTATCAGTAAGCCAAATGCTGAACATCTCTTCCTAACGATTCTAATGGGATGCGTGGAAATATCTCTGATATCTCATGATAATGGTTTCCAACCCTTGTGAATTTGATATGTTTACTCAGAATATCAGACGACTCTGGACCAAATGTATAGTTGTTTCACGGAAAATATTTATGTTTCGAATCATAAATTGTACATCACTGCCGAGATATGGCTAAATAACATAATTTTAGCCATTACTTTCTTGTGATTCTTATTCTGTATTACATGTTGGCAGACACTACTCAAATTCGAATGCAATTAATGGAGGTTGAGTCCTAATCACAATTTCCAAATCATTATGGGTGTCCAGCAGACATGACCTGGAAACTATTGAAGAATATATGTGGATCGAAATTCCTGTCAGTGACAATTTTAGTCTACTAACATGGAAGCATTATTTTACTCTTGATTGTAATGTCAAATTATAGAAAATTATAAATTGTTTTAGAACAAAATTTAAACGTACTTTAGTAGCAAGTAATTATTTTATGTGATTTTTTTATACCTAGTTAAGAATGGATTAATAGCAGGTCAAGATTCTGTTTCCTTACAGGTGCTCCCATTTCATTGAGTCCACTTCTAGACTGCATTCCTCAAACTCTGGACGTTTCCTTGCAGGCTTTTCCCTTTTTTCTGGAGTCTATTTGTAATCGGGAACTCGAAAGCCCTACCTGTATCCCCCTCCCCACGCACTGCTACTTCTCTGGAGTGTTTCTAGCTACATTTTTATAAGCCCATTACACTGTATCACAAATCCACAAATTTTACCGACTTTCTTGAAGCTCCGTTAATTTTGCCCATTCCTGGTTCTTACAGGTCTTGTATTACTGAGATTCTTGAACCCTAAATAGTTTTTCCTACGACCCTTCTTCCTCTAGATTCTATTACTATTCAGAAATCTCTAACCTCTATACTGTAACGTGTCTGGAATCCAGAAGAGTCACCTCTATGGAAACGCTAGGATAGACCGTTGCATAGGAAACAACAATCGCTCTATTGTAGTTCTAACAGGAGTCTCCACGGTTATAACAGAGGGTTCGTTTGCATAGCAGCGACCGAAGTTATAAAATGGGGTTGAATGCATTCGCACAGTCAGTCTGGAATCAACCGCCGAGGAAGTCAGTCTTGCATGCTGAGCTGATGTAATAGCTTTCCTACAAATCTGTGAATCCGTACATACACCGCCTGCACCACAAGCCTGAAAATTCAGATCTGGCATTTTACAAAAATTCGTTTTTGTAGGTTTGTTATCTGATGACGATTTGTTTAAAAGCATATACACTGAAAATAATACTTCTACTTTGTTGTCACCAACCTTCACGAGTATTTTTGACAGTATGAAACCCATCACTAGTGTCAGAATTTTAAAATTATGCTGTTCAACACTATTTACAAGCTAAAATAATCAACCATAACAGTTTACATTAATTAAAACATGAACTAAACACTATCCTGTTATTAAATATATGGCTTGGATACAAATGCAAAAACAGAAACATAAAGACATGCACCCTGAATCTTATCTGATTCAGAACTGAGTGTATTGTAAGTACCCCATCTCCAGCTAACTGTAGATTATAACTGATGGGAAAGTGTTTGTGTTATATTTATAACAGAGATGTTCTATTTGTTTATGAGATCATGATAATTTATTAGATGTAACTGAACCAAATTGTCATAAAAATATGAGATTTGGGCTGACAGGATCTGAAAGTGAAGCACTGTCATTGGTATCGCTCCCAGATTTGTATGATTAGTAGATTCTGTCAGCAGAAGTGATAAAGTAATGTACTCAGACACAGCTGAAGCACCAACTTCCCGTACTAGGCAACGGTGGAGGAAGGGGCAGGATAGCGATTTGCTAGTCTCTGTGACACAGCTCTGATTCATATGCCTTTAAATTTTCCCTCTCATAAGGCATTTGACTTAACAAACACTTTTACTAGAGTAGGTTCACACAGGCTATGAGAACTGTTTGGAAAGTAACCTCCATACATTTTAATGTTTATGTACCCAGTGACAACTGTATTAGAGATGTATAATCTTGTGAAGTGGGAGTTACTCTAGTGCTGCACCAAATAGGATCCTGTAAATGATGCATGATAACAACTGTTCTTGAAAATTATGCAATATGAGCTATGGTAATTTTCTTATAGAACAACAACATGGCATCTGTACAAAATATTGACTTTGCCCTCATAAATTAATGGATCATTGAAGGTAGGAATAAGAAATTTGGTATGAAGATAAATTATAAATATTTTTAAAAATGACTTACGATTTATTGTATATGCCAATACTGATAAATATGCTGATGGTATGAACTTTGAGGTTATAATTTTTTTTTATTGCTAATGGGGTGGGACTAAGTCCCTTGTACTGCGGCCATTTCTGGCCTATTGTACCAGCCCCAGATGATAGGTGAGGGTGATTGTGCAGTAATTGGTGGAATGAAGATTAGCAGGGGAAACCGAAGTACTTGGAGAAAACCTGCCCCAGCGCCACTTTATCCACCACAAATCCCACTTGACCAGACCCGGGATCGAACCCTGGCCGCCTTGGTGGGAAGCCAGCAACTAACCGCTTGAGCTATGGCATGACCCCTTTGAGGTTATATCTGTGAAATATAATCTGTACTTGCAAAAACAACGTATGTTTCATAATTAAAAATGCAAGCAATAAAATATTATTAAAGTTGGAGCTCATTCCTATGGCTAATTTTGCAGGAGCCTTACCCACTACTGGAGTTGCATCTTAGTGTCAGAATATAAACTCACATTAACGATATAACGTAGGAATAAAGTTCTATGTTATAGAAAGAGTGGGCTTTGTGAGTTTTGTTGGGCATCTTTATACAGCTTGCAACAGCTTGTGTCAAAAGCAATACTTTTCTTCATAGCTGAATCTAGTCCCATCGTAAGGTGAATGGCTATCATTATGAGATAAAATATTGGATCTGAATTCAGATGGGCCCATCACTAGCACTGCAAAGAAGATGTGGTAGGGTGTACACACAGAAGGTGTACTATAAATAGACAATGCTACCACCTGGACATATTTTGGAAGGAGTGGTTATACTGTAAAATGTATGGGTGACCAAAACAATTTATCAATTATATATACTTAATTACGCTCGGTCGTTATAGTTCACTTGTAGACTACAGGCCACGGAGTTTTTGTTTTTTATATGCTTAATAATTCTCAATATATTTTATGTGATGGAAATTTAACAAGACAATCACACAGCATGGGGATGTCACATTTTTGTGTGGCTAAATATAGCAGAAAAAATAGCAGAAACAGAACTCATGGGTTTATCTACTTACGTACTTTCTCGTACTTTGACAATGGTGATATCAACAAGGGCAAATTTCACCAACATTTCTATTAATAAGAAACCTGCCTGACATATAGGAGGAACTACATACTATAAACACTAAGCTTACTGTGATAAATGTGTACTGTCACATTAAAAAAATGTCCTTTGGGACCTCAAGATTACTGGCAGCACTTAATGACCCAAATGGCTTATACCAAGCTAGCTGTGAACAAACTTATCAATAGAACGTGCGCACACAGCATGCTATTTTAAACTGTCAATATAATGCCCATCAGTCTAGTAAATAGAAGGACTTCTATCTCACGAATTTTAATTATGTAACATAATCCTCATAACATGAATGCTATAGTCATGTTCCATTATCTGACTTCTTGAGGCTCCTTTTAATATTTCAGATTATCAAATGAAACACAAAGGCCTAGTTCATAATAACAAGCATCCAATATGATCCATACCTGCAGAATCAGGACTGTCCATGTCCTCCCTCTTAGGTTTCTCTGTGTGCTCCACAATCACTCAGAAAATAACTGTGTTCCCTGAAAAATCCCAGATGCTTCTTGCTCACTTGCAGATCAATGTGACTTCCTTCATCACTTTAAATGGTATTTCTTCGCTGTTGTCTCTTTGGGATAGTGAATAAAAAGTAACAAGTGCAGAAAGCTTACATAACAATCAGTTGTACTACATCCTGCAACAGTATCCCGTATTAGACACTTAAATAAAATAAAAATTTTCCTTTGGAAAATATTTTCAACCATTCTGAAAATCCATGAAGAACTTATGCTTTGAATTCTCTAACAGTGCATTCCATAATAAGCACCTGTCAAAACACACATCTCATTTAGGAATCACTGTACTGCTCCAGGTGGTTTAGTATTCTGGGTATTGCTTGCTCAGCTGTAAATCAATGGACTCCTTGCAGGTAGTGTGCAAGGGGAAGACTTCCTGGATCCTATCAGTTCAGTCTAAAACTGACAACAATGTTTATCACTTCGAACAGAACCAGTGCTACTTCAAAGCAAGCAGCAAAAAGTAACAGTCACATAAAGCGTCACATAATTCATAATTAAAATTTACCTGTTAGAGTTAGAAGTAGTGATACTTATGTAATAGCAGGTGACCCAACTGTTACTGCTACATTAAAAGTACTTACATAGTAACAGATGATTCAAGTTTTTAATCAGAAGAAAAATATGGATACTGTTAGGCCTCTGGTTTTGTTTTTACAAACAGAACATCTGCAGCTGGCAGTGCTGACAAGGCAGTAAATTTGTAAAATTACTTAGGCCACCCATTAATATATAAATACTGCAAAACTGCTGCTATTCATTCAAAATATCAAGAAACTTGAAGTTTTTATGGAACTGTATTACGATAAGACTATGCAAATTTATGTCAGTTTCTGATTTTCATTTGGCAATCAGCTAAGTATAAAAATTGCTTTCGGTTTGAATCCTATCTTATATGCACATTGCAGAAATTTAAGGCCATGAATATACATAAATTTAGCTTCTGATGTTACAGACACCTTCATAGCAGATTCCATGTCGTTGTTTTGCAGGGGAATGGTTCAATTCTCTGCTCATCTATTCAGGTTCAGTTGATACTGTTCTTCATCCATGAAAATTAGTGATGGTACCATATGCATGTCAAGAATGATTATCAATTTCTGCATTCATATGAGAATAAAACCAGATCATTCCCATTTGTGAGTCAAGTGGAATAAAAATGCTCAATCTTCAGGGTCAAGAATATGGTATTTATCTAACTACTTCAAGGGGCAAAGTAGTTCTTCAGAAGCTAAATTAATCAGATGAGTCTTCACCTTTTATGAAACGTGAAGTTTCATTATTGTGTTCGCATGGAGCCTGTAACTAGTCCCTAACCTGAGTCAAATTAATACGAGTATAATCCATACCCACGCAACCCATCTATTTAAGATTCTTCTTAAGGTTATCCTTCCACCTATGCCAATATTTTCCAACCAGTGTCTTCCAGTCAGGGTTTCTGTCAAAAACTGTGCATAAATTTCTCATAATTCTCATGCATGCTATATGCCCAGTTGACCTCACGTCCTTAATTTGAACGTCCTAATAATATAGAGCAAAGAGTACACATGATGAAGGTCCTTATTACACACTCTTCTGCAGTTTCTTACTACATGCTCCCTATTAGCTTCACATAGTCTCTTCATAGGAGTGTGGTATTTAATATTGTGGCATGATAAATGTGTCTGTAGGACCTGCAAGCGGTACATTATTTGTAATGCAAAGTGGTCTGCAGACTCGGCCAATATCAGTAAGTGCTGAACCAATGACTATAACTTATGGAGGTCTAACAACATTATTATTATCAGTTGGTATTCGTTTCATGAATCAGAGGGCATACGGAGTTCAAAAGCACTTCTTAGTATACAACCTTCACAACCTACACGGCCGATTGCAAGCAAAAGGCCAGATAAGCTGTGTGTAGTGCTCGGTTTTCGGCCGTGATAAGCTGTGTCAGAAGTGACCGGAAAGCAGACTAACTGAAATGACAATTTACATAGTGGCTCAAGTATGCTGATCTTTATTGGCAGGTATTCGTGGAACGAAGCACTTGGACTTAAAACATCGCAACAAACCTGTCACTGATAAGGCGTGTTCGACATCAACACACTAACATNTCTTCTTCATTCAGGTTTATCGTGGCCTTAAATCCTGCTCCTCCCTTCTGGATAATGCTAGTCTTCGTGTTCCTACTTGCCATGTTCGAGACTTCTCTACTTTTAGCGTTCGTCCCTCAAAAAGACACTGTCCCTCTTCTCGGTGCGCCCTTGCTACCAACGTGGTGGGTAAAGATCTCGACATATTTGCTGACGGAGCGGTTTCTCTGAATCATATTTTACAAGCATGTACCGAACCTTTTACGGTGTTACTTGATTAGTGTTTTAATTCACTACAAATGTGTGTACCTCGGCTAACTTTAATTTTTCTTATGTAATTGGTTTTAATTTATTGACTTGTTATTAATCTTATTAATTTTATGCTATCACTCACAGGTGTCTTATCTTAGTATTTAGTTACTAACAGTATTAGCAACATTAGTAATATTTCATATGTATGTATATAGTTCAGTCTTCTTTAGATTTATGTTCACAGATTTATTTGTCATACTTGTATTTTGTTTTAATTATTTTCTGTATATACTCGTGCTAACTTTGTAATTGGCCACTGTGCTGTTGAGTTATTGCACGTAAATAAACATGAATTGAATTGAATTGAATTGAATTATTATTATTGCTAGTGGAGTGGAACAAACTCCCTTGTATTGTGGCCACTTCTGGCCTATTGTACCAGCCTCTGATGATAGGTGAGAGTGATTGTGGAGCAATTGGTGGAATGCAGATTGACAGGGGAAACCGAAGTACTCGGAGAAAACCTTCCCCAGCGTCATATTGTCCACCACAAATCCCACTTGACCAGACCCGCGACCGAACCCGGGCCGCCGCGGTGGGAAGCCAGCGACTAACCGCTTGAGCTATGGCGCGGTCTCCATAGATTACTTAGAAACACAACCGTTCATTGCCAAGACATTTATCGCTGTATTAACATGTAGGATGCTTCTGCATGTTCGCAATGGAGAGCTGCAAAAATGCTTCACACGTCTGTATAGCTGTACGTCCGAAAGTCCGAACGGAACCCAAAAATCTCTGTAAAGGATTTTTATTATGTTTAATACTGGGGAGTTCTATTAACATTTATTGGCATATTCCAGTTTTGGGCAAAATTGGACTAACATAACGCACACTTTACGCCAAGACTAACATGGACTTTTGCCTCTATCTCGAGCGTAACACACCTAAATATTTATATGAGCAATAAAACGTTTCGAAAAAATGTTGTAGCGTCGTATGAACACACATCTTCTGTCCGGCACAACTTTTCAGCAACTGTTACGGTTTTTGTGATATTTGAACAAAGTGTACAACAGTGTCATAATTGTTAGGCATGTCCTTACTTTCCGTTCAACTTAACGTTGAAAACTTCGGTTCATTTCATCTAATTCATAAGTATCTTGGGCACGTTATCCACATTTAAAAATGTTGGAGCTCCCATCCAAAGACACGTTAAAGAAAGAGGCCTACTTAATGCAAGTCATTTTGGCTTCCATGTACGTCACAGCATGACATTGCACTATATGAGACTAACGGACCACCTGATCCTTAATTTCAACAGTAACTATGGCTGTGGTATTCTTGGATATTGAAAAAGCCTCTGATACTACATGGCACACTGTCTTGTTATATAAATTATCTAAATTGTAATTTTAGACCAGCTTGATCGAGCTCATTAACTCTTTTCCTTCGCAAAGGAAATTTAGAATTTCGGAAGAAGGCGAAATGTCTGCGCCAAGGGAAATTAAAGAAGGGATGCCTCACGATTCCGGCATGTTCCCTATATTGTACGTTATATATAAACGATGCCCGAAAACTCCTAGTGTTCATCTAGCCTTCTTTGTCGTCTAAACTTTTCTGTATGCTACAGATCGCAATGAGAGTTTTGTTCTCAGAAAGCTGCACCGAGGTCTCAGCTCATTGGAGATGTTGTGTAAGCGCTGGAATATAAAAATCAACGATAAGACCCAAGCAATTTACTTCTCTCGTAGATGTGGACCGCCTCAGTCCCAACTTACATTGAACTGACGGAACATTCCAATTGTGAATAGCGTAAAATATCTCGGTGTAATCTTCGACAAGATAATTACAAGGAGATTGCACACAGAAATTATAGAAGCCAAGGCTTTCTGAACAATTATTAGATTGAATTCTCTATTCAAAAGTAAACGATTCAGCGCTGACATTAAATCGACTCTCCACAAACCACTCATTAGGAGTATCATGACCATCATGACTTATGCTTGCCACGCCTGGGAATTTGCGGCAGATATCCATCGAATAAAATTAAAGTGCTTGCAAAACAAGGTTCTCCGCACCACTGATAATGTCCCAAGGCGCACACGGGTCAGTTGCTAGGTAACGGCTCCACAAACAGACCCAAAACAACAATTCCACGGCAACAACTGGGTAAAAATAATGGGCTCCACAAATAGACACGAGTGCAACAATGGTACAGCAACAGAAGAATTGTGTTTTCTGTGCAGTCCGTGCCGAGATGTCATGAGCAGGATAAATCTACATTGGAGTTCAGTTCAGTGCAGTTCGTTCAGTGTTAGTGTAGTGGAGTGAGTTAGTTACAGCATTGCTGCTGTTTAGTCCTTGTGAACTGCTGCTGTCAGAAGCTGGTAGCTGAGGCACGGGAACAGTTCGAGAACCCAGAAGAAACCGAATGTCCTCCGTTGGAAGCCGTTACCAAAAGCTGGTGAAGACACAGCAGGCTGAGAACACTTAAGTGTGTTCTGTAGTAAATTGGCAGTTGCGCTACAGTTGCTTGTGTTTACAAGTTGTGTGTATAAGTGTTCAATAAATCTATTTACCAATTCAAACCCTGTTCATAGTCACATTCATACAGTGACAATATATATTAAAATTATGCAGGCACCAAGCAGAAGTCATACAAAAATCATGAAAATACAAGAGCTCGCAATACTGGACAAGGCGAAACCCGACACAGAAAATAAGAGGCTCAAACTTGACGGCGGTCAAGCATACGACCGTTCAAGTGACTAGACTGCCGTTGTAGCTTCAGCTACTTAAGCTAGGGCAGGATTTGCTGTCATATATGCATTGTGTTCTATCATGTATTATATATGCAAAGTGTAAATATCATACGCATATTAACAAGTTATTTATTAATGCTATGACTCTGATAAATGACAAACCCGTCCTCTCGTTAGAGAGGACGCCTCACATCAACAAGACCATAACTGTATAACAGTGACTAAAACCTGGCCATGAGCCGAAGATGGGGCTCGTCACTAAGACGGGCTGACTGACAGACCGTAGGTCGAAACGTGACTTTGACTTTGGAACCAAAAGGAAAATGTGATGTTTTGGCCTCAGCAGTCTTGAGACATGTAACAATACGCTGAACGTTTCTGTATGCCTCACCGGGTGGCAAACCGAAGCATGCAAGAATGTGCATTTTGTTTTCTCAGGGTTATCGCCGCTCAGCTCTACCCGGAGGAAAAAGATTAACAAAGAGGAAAAGGCGACAGTGGCATTGTAACTACAACACGCATGACAGTCCTCGGGTAGTGCAGGCGGAGCCTAGACTTAAAGCAGACTACCCAGTTTCTCCATAAGCGAACTCAGTCCCAACAAGCAGTCCGAAGATTTCTGAGGACTCCCTCTCCGCGAGCGGAGGAAGTGGCCAAATTTGGGCTACTGAGCCGCTGAATTTCTTTATTAACATAAAGCAACAAAGCACTGTTCATGCCAAAACCATTAACGGCTAGGAGGACACGAAACAATTTGTCACACTGATAACTAATTGCTGAAATGTGAATATTATTCAGCGCCAAGTTCAACCCAGGTCACATAGAATGCCTCTTATCCTCACAATTAATGGATTAGAAAGGCCAAGGAAAATTACCGACCTTCCTAAGCATATTACATAAGACAAGAAGCAATCAGAGGTAGTGGTTTGAGATAGAGTGAGGGAATTTTGATTTTCTAAATTAGTGTCGAATTTCATAATTTGGAAAAATATTTTGGTGTCCTTTGCCGGTCACAGTAGCCGCGCGGTTTAAGACAACTGTTTTCGCTCACTCAAACGCTGGGATCGTGGGTTCGAATCCCACTCAGTGCCTAGATGTTTGGTGTGTATATGCGTTTATTCTGTGTTTGTGATGTCCTGTTGTTAGGTAGCGGCCTTGCGACGGACTGCTCACTAGTTCAACTGAAATGGCTGCAAGAGCCATAGTAAAAATAATATTTTGGTGGCCTTTAGAGCGAAAAGGTTTAATTTTGATGAAGTTAACTCGGCAGAGCTGCATGAAAAGCACCGCAGTAGCCGTGTGGAACTTGAGAACCATCCCAGTATTTGTGGCTCACATATTCTCATACTGGGACGAGGATCTCAGGGAAGGCGTTGAAACGACGTGCTAAGCATGTTGCAGCATGTTTTGAAGTAAAGGCGGAGGATAAGATGCGGAAGTTTTTGTATAAAAAAAAAGACAAGTTGAATTTTCGACGAGCATTGCGTTAGTTAGTGCAAACAGTCGTGGGAAAGCTCTTTCGCATTAATACTGTCGAAACTGCAGCTTCACGACAGCTCTGTCTTTTTGCAAGTGTACTAATACATTTAAGAACAGACGTCGTTTGTCTCATCTCAGTGTAAAATTACAAAGGTATATACGGTAAGTCTGAAAAAGACCAAGATACATTTGGGATAAGTTTTAGGAGAGAAACTAGTGGCATGAATATGTGAAATTGGTTAATGGAATGCTGAATTACAGCGTGGAATACAGAAAACAAATACATTACATGGTTCTGACTTAGTGCAAGGCATAGTTCTCCTTGAAACGTCATTACTAGCTAGTGAACTGCACAATAAATTCGATGCCCTTATGGAGCCTAAAAGTCTCGTCACCGCGCTCACGAGAGCGTGCCGCTGGAACTGATCTTGAGCCAGTCGAATGCATTACATAACTTCAGATTTTATTTATTTACGGTATGTTCTAATATTAACTTCCCATATACCATATAACTTCCTATATCCAGAGCCAGGATAGTCAATGTTCCCACCGATATTCGAAAGGAGGATTTCCTTAATACAAGCCTAACGCACTGCCGCTGCACAAGCATAAACCTGACTCGTCCTCCTTCTACTGGAACGTGTTACATCGACAGTTGGTGTACACAGGCCACCATAACTCAGCTACAAATAAAGCATAAACAGGCCTGACGGCTGGGAAAAGAAAAATAATATTGACTTTTAATAGACTGAGATAGCGACTGATATTAAGACCCACAAGTTCAAGAGCAATGCTGTGTTATTTTAGGCGACAGAGTATTGAACGAAGACGATTAATACTTTAACAGTTCTGACATCATCGGGGGTTCCCCCCACGTTCAGTGTCGTATGCTGGTAATGGCTAGGGATACAGTCACAAACTCGCAGGACGGTGAAATGGGCGGGGTCCCCACTGTGGGGTATTGAACAAGGACCAGTGAAGCAGTTCAGTATTACGTGAAGTATACTTATGAACGCGACGAGTGATCCATCATTCGAAATTTCGTATTTCGAAGACAATGAAGTGGGACTGCCTTTAAACGAATAATACTTGAATGTTGACAGGCTGACATTGAGCTGTCCTGTTTCAAAGGCTACTGTCTGAGAAAGAATAGTTCCCTTTGTCTCTAGTCAGTCCTGTTCTGCAGTTTTCAGTTATGGGTGAAGCTGAGCAAGGCCGAATTTAAGGGCAGCATCCGAGGCGGTAGCTCCGGACCTCCATAAAACAGAAATAGAACCCGCAGACTTTATTGATACATTTGATTGTCTAAAATCACGAGAAGTTAGTTTGTACTATTTCTAATCACTATGATAAATCACGACAAACAAAAAATTGTCTTAACCTAAATTTGTTATTACTGATGGGAACCTCATATTTTCATGGCTGCTGGGGCCCCAAAATTCTAAATCCGGTACTGGAGATGATATTGTAACCGTAATTATGATGAAAATTTATTTATTAGGCATTCGATAGGACTCCTTAAAAATAGACTGGCCCATCACGAGACAATATACAAATTCGGACACTAATGAAATTGTGAGTTTTACTTCAATTTATCTTCCGATACAAGAGTATGGGAATCCAAAGAAATGGCGCTGAATTTAGAAAAGTCGTTTTTATATCACAAAACTTACTGAAGGGAGCAGCGACTCATGGAGATTCTTTCTAGAGACACGTAATATAGTTACGCACAACAGACCACTTTTGGGTGGGATTTGTGAGACAACGTAAGGTGGATGTAGATGAAGCGGTTTTGCCAATGAGCTACAGTCGAGTCAAAGTCAAAGTCACGTTGCGACTGACGGTCGGTCAGTCTGCCTCCCTCAGTGTCGGGCCACTGCATTGAACTACAGACCTGTCGTGGAACAAGTTAAGTACTTTGGTCATAGATGCGTCATCAAATCCGACGAGATATAACCTAGGTATTTTGAAAAGGTCCGGTCGCGGTAGCCGAGCTGTCTGAGGCAGGTACCGTCTTCGCTCGCTCGGAAGCACGGACCGTGTTTTCGAATCCCACACAAAACATGGATGTGTTTATGTTGTCCTGTGTTTAGGTGGAGGCCTTGAGACGAGCTTATCACTCGTCCAAGGAGTCCTATTGTATGTAAAAAAATGAGCAAAACGAAAAAAACCCTCGACGCCGTAAGGTATAAGAGGAACGGGTAAAGTAAAGTAAAAATTTTGAAGAGGATGCAAAATACTATACATGAAATGCGTTCAGATCGGGAAATGCTGTCCTCTCACTGTTATTATTCACCAAGAGGTATGCTGCAAAACTGTTCTTAATTTTAACGTGAAAAGCGCTGCTGTGGAATTTTGAATTTAATACCCGATGAGGTCTGAACCACAAACAGGCCCTATCTCTTCTACACCATTTGGATACTGAACCTACTTATGCATAAGATCACTGCAGTGTTCGATGGCTGAGATTAGTTAAATATCCTGAAACTTGATGGGCATAAAGACATAAATATCCCATCATAAAGAGAAAAGCTGATTTCCAATTTATGCGATTGAGAAGCTGGTCTACAAGAACTAAGGATCTTGTCCACATTTCGTCACTGGAATGCAAGACAATATTCTAATATAAAGACTATTAATGAATACTTAAAAATGTGATAAAGTTCAAATTCTTTGGAAGGACAGTAATAAGTATGTAATAATTACATCCACCAAGAAATTAGGAGCACATTAAGTTTGGATATTGCAGGCTACAATTAATTAAATACAGAAATATTTTGTTTCCCAGTTTCGATATAAGAGATAAACTACTGACCAGATAAGATCTAAAAGTTTGTGATGGTGGTATATCAGCCATATGTAGACTTCAAGATAACTTGCGATTCGGTTAGAAAGGAATACTGTAACATTTTCTGAGATTGGTGGTGTACCACGAAGCCAGTCAAAAGTATTAAAATGTGTTTAAATGAAACATAGATTAAAGTCCATATAAACACTTGTCTAATATGTTCCCTAAGCAAATTGGTCTATAACAAGGAGATGTTTTACTGCCACTGTTTTTCAACTTTGATTTACAATAAACCATTTGGAAGGTCTAAGAAAACCAGGTGGAACTAAAATGGAATGGGAAAACGTCAGCGTTTGGTCTGTGCTGATGATGTATATCCACTGTGAAATAAAATAAATAAAATATTTGTTGAGGCCATTGGATTTTTCAATTGACCTAATCCTTCCAGCCGCACTATGGCCCTGGGGTCGGCTTAGCCTCTAGCAGAAATGAGTACCAGGAAAAATTCCTGACGGTAAAGGGCGGCCAGCTAGTAAGGCTGACAATCTCACCGTCATCTGTGGAAATGTGGGAGCCTCGACGTCTCACAATTCCTTAGGCCTCCATGGCCTGTTGCAGAGATAGCTACACATTTCACAGCTAACTGACGCTAGTAAAAACATGGGCATAGAAGTAAACACAGAGAAAATTAAACATTTGCTGATGTCTCCTCACCAGAATGAAAGGCAACACCATAACATAACACAACATAGGATATGATAGGATAGGATAAGATAACATAATATAAGATAGCTTGGCATAGCATAACATATCGTAACGTAAATTAACATAACATAACGTAACTTAACGCAACGTAACATAATTTAATATAACATAATATTAAGATAGCTAATAGAGCATTTGAAAAAGTGGCAGATTTTAGATATTTAGGAACGGCAGTAACAGGTCAATATTTGATTCATAAGGAAATAGGAGTAGACTGAACTCGGGTAATGCTTGATACCATTCAGTCAAGAATCTTTTGTCTCCTCGTCTGCTGTCTAAAAACGTGAACATTAGAAAGTAAAAACTATAAAATTTCCTGCAGTTTTGTTCAGGTGTGAAACTTGGTCTCTGACATTAAGGAAAGGCAAGGACTAAGGCTGTTTGAGAACAGGGTGTTGAGAATATTTGAACTCAAAAGGGATGAAATAATAAGACAACGGAGAAAACTGCATTAACAATTAGCTTAATTACTTAAATTCTTCACCAAATATTATCAGAATGATCTAGTTATGGAGGATGAGATGGGCAGCGCATGTATCACGCATGGGGAGAAGGGGAATGCATATACGGGTTTTGGTGGGAAAACCAGACAGAAAGAGGCCACTAAAAAGACTTAGGCGTAAGTGAGAAGATAATATTCTGACATATGGGCCATTTCTAGGAAATGAATAGAGAAATACGTTGCCACAGAGGGATTGATTACTAGAAACCAACGAATTACGAAACATGGTTTCCGTGGATACGGACATTGAATGTTATAAACCCTTTGGAACCACACCGTTGCTTGGGGATTAATACATGGTTTCCGAGACAACGCATTCATAAGACACAGTAATGCAGCCCTTGGAGTTTGTGATCTCAATTCGGGCCGCTTGGCAGTTCTATAAGGCAGTGGATTTGTGAATTAGTGTAGCAGAGATCAGTCAGAGATTAGTGAGAGATTTGGCAGGCAGACGTCGCTGTGAGCTCTTGTAGTCAACTGTAATTGTAAAGAAGTGCCAATAAACACAATCATAAAATCCAGAACCAATTGTTATTTGTCACGCTAACCCCTAATACGTGACAATATCAAAATGGATCTTTGAGAAACAGAATGGGGGGGGGGCATGGACTGGATTCATTTGGCTCAGGATAGGGGCCAGTGGTGGGCTCTTGTGACTATGGTATTCAACCTCCGGGTTCCATAAAATTTTTGGAAATTCCTGAGTAGCTGAGTGACTGACCGTTTCTTAAGAAGGACTCAGGTCCATCAGTTAGTATTTCTATTTCCTATCTAAGAACGTAAACTGAAAATACAGTCTACAAAATTATAATTCTGCTTGTGGTTTTATATGGGCCCTATGTTTGGCCTCTCACCGCAAGAACAAGCAAGGAAACTGATTGGAAGTTTCTGAGAACAAGGTGTAAAAGTTAATAATTGGATCTAAGAACAATTTCCAGGAAGTTTTGAGGTNGCAGTAGCTGGCTGCTCTCTGCATTCCAAGCCATTCAACTGCTCTGAAGATGGAGGCGCTACGTTCCTCCGAAACGTCGGCCAAAACGAAGAATACACGGTGCCTAAACCCAGAAGACGACTTTCTTCAATTTCCAGGAAGACTGAGAAATTTGCATAATGTGGAGCTTCATAATCTGTAGGCCTACTTTTCACTAGATATTATTAGAGCAACCAATTATAAGGAAGATGAGATTGGCAGAGTATGTGGCATGAAATGAAGAGATGAGAAACGTGTATAGAGATGTGGTTAGAATGTGTAAAAGGAAAATACCACTTGGGATATTTAACTTAGATACTAACATGGTTCGTAACGAAGTAAAATTTCATGGTGTGCTTTAAACCCATCTGGTTCCTGATACGGTCCAATAGCAGGTTTCCGTGAACAGTGAAACGAACTCCATAAAGACTTGAATGATGATTAGCTTCTCATGTATGTTGCTCCAAGAAACAAGTTTCATGAAGAAAGCAGTCTTCTGGGATGTGGCACCGTGTAGATGTGCTGTTAACCGACGTTTCGGAGGAACGTATCGCCTCCATCTTCAGGATAGAAGGAGAAAATAAGAAAATCTGCAAGCGAAGAGACCGTGAGAACCGGTAAAAGCAGACTGGGTCCTCCGAAACGTCGGTTAACAGCACATCTACATGGTGCCACATCCCAAAGACTGCTTTCTTCATAGTCACCGCCGTGAAAATCTCAAATCTTACATCAGCTATTTATGTTTTAACATAATTCTTAAATAGACGAATTACGAAGCTGGCTATGTTTTCGGATTGAAGCACTGTGCTTACTGCAGGAAAATTATGCCAAAATTTCATGGTGAGATTTCTTCAAAGGAGTGGCATAAGACTTAGACATACACTACTAAAGAACTGATTACAAAGGAAAGAGGAATTGAGACATAAAAACTGCGATCTTTTGTAGTCACTATGACCGCTCTTCAGGCCATGTATTAGCTGCTAAACCGATTAGAGATATAGTTGACTAATTTAAAAAAAATTATTTTTTTCTCTAATTTAAATAACAGTATTATTAATTTTAACCTAATTTTATAATAAATTATGTTCTTTGTATGGAGAAAATAGAGTTTTAAGCTTATGGTGACATGACTGTCTACATTGTGCTAAAATATTAAAATATTGAGAATTTGAAGTAAAATTCGCTCCATGAAGTCGGTTAAGATGGAGTCGTAAAACTCGGCGAACCATTTAACTCTTTTTGCAATTATACACCCGCAGTGCACTTGACTGTTGAATAATAAACAAAATACGAAATATCAGTATGTTATAACTTGTAGAAATGCACGTCATAAGTGAAATAATTTAAATTCTTTATTGATACATTAGCCTAAAAGGATTTTCCCATTGTTCTGTCTAATACACTAGGCCCAACAGGGAGTAGTCACTTCAGGAAAAATGCACGCATGTAAAGTGATAATGAAGTAAGTGGAAGTCAGTCGAACTGTATATAAGCTTAGCACCTACTGCCTCAGTTATCACTTGGATTTGTGGAATAAGCATGGAGCGACAGCTTGTCTTTTCTGCACTGTGAGTAGAAATCATATATTGTAAATATCGCATAACAAATAGAGATTCCGGAGAAGTTCATGGAGGTAGGCCTAGGCCCACTGGGGCTGTAGTGCCAAGGGGGGGAAAAATAGAGATTTCTATTTCTTGCACGAATCTATGAATATCTATAGGTTGTAACGTAACTGGCTGTTTCAGAATAAATATTTCTTCCAGGCAACAAGTTTCCTTAGAAATTACAAGAACGATTAAAAGTTAAAATTCGGGACATTTTTCAAATATTAATTAACTAGCTGGGGCAAGATACAGTCTACTTATTTTTGGGGGGAGGGGAGACAGAAAATTTGCTCGAATTCTTAACCACGGCACTGGATGGAAGTTAGGTTCCTGCAGGGCTTTACCGCCCTGGTCTAAACCGCATAGGAGAACGAGTGGGCCAGGGAACCATTCTGGACTGTTGTTCCGAGGGAAGAAATTCAACTTCCCTGCTAGGATCAAATCGCTAGATTAACCTAACCTCAATAAATGTGCACCTGTGCAGCCAAGAGGAGGCGAAGGTGTACTAGGGAGAGGGAATTAAAATTTAAAGTTACAATTTTTTTCTTGGAATTTCTGAGACAGCCATTCTAAAGTTACTGGTGGGAAAAGAAGAAGGTAGTTGCCATTTAAATGGCACATAATGCACCCTACAGTAGTTTTTAAATATTCGCGTTATTTCACGGTATCAATAAATTGGGTCCAGAATTTTATGCAAGTTTTCTTATCCCTGTTCCGCGTTTTCAAATTTCATTAATATATTTAACAAATCGGGGACAAAATCACTCTGGGACATATATCGCATTTCGGAGGCTTTCCCAAAATGGTGGATGAATAGTTACTTTACTAAAAATTGAACTATGTAGATTACTGTAGACCAGAATATTTTACCGAGTGGTCTGTTAGAGCACTGCCAACGTTAAAAAGGCCCTACTGTTTCCATATACACACGGTTCTAGTCTCTTTGAAATGTTGGTAAGGATCTACCGGAAACCTTGTGTCAAAACCCAGAAGCCAATAATCTTCATACTGACCGTCATGACAATTTCAAATCCCACTCAGATAAAAAAACTTTTAAAAGTTCAGAAATCTCATGCTCTAGAAAAATAAATCTTACAAGACTTTCTAGCTATAGTCTTATGTTTCGACGACATTTTCGTAAGCATATCGAAACAGACCAAACTACATAAGTTATCTCTGCCTTATCGTCAAAGGCTACAAGTAATAAAAATTGCCACGGCGAAATTACTGGCTCAGTGTGAAATTTGTGTGATTAGGTCATCCTTGGAAAGCTATCGCATAACTTGTGGAGGGAAAGTTTCAATGAATGGGAACTCTCAAATGGTTGAGCAAGTTAATCACGTGTTTAAAGTACTCATAGTTGACGCAGTGTGTTTTTAAGTCCTGAATGTTCAGAGCCTGTCGACTTAATTCTATTAGTACAATTAACATGGCACAAATTTCATAGGTTACATTGTAATATTTTATGGGTTATAACCAAATCAAAATATGTTACTAATTTTCCATCCCTAAACGTTAATGTAGTAAAAGTTTAATATTTTTTAAAGATGTAGGATATCCAAAAATTCAGGGCCTTTCATTCTGATATTCCGACCCTACACATTGGGCATAGCGATACTGAAGTTACCAAGATGGAATGTCCTCAAGTGTTATGATGCCACACCGAATTTTATGGAAATTGGTGTATTAATGTCTAGAATTTAAAGTAAGTAGCAGAGTTAGAGAGTTTACATGTGTAGAAAGAGGTGAAATTGGAATATAAGGAGAAAAATGAAGACAGGTGACCGAAGAAAATATGGTATTATAAACTTATAGATCAAAGAATAAGTGGTAGACCCAGGAGAACCAGTGTATACTTAAGAGAACTGAGGATTTCAGTTGGCTAATCCTTATATGAATTTTGTCCAATATTATTCTCTCAAGGTTTAGTCCATATATAGACGAAATTATTGGGGATCATCAGTGTGGGTTTCGACGTAACAGATCAACTACAGATCGGATCTTTTGCATTCGTCAGATATTGGAGAAAAAATGGGAGTACGATCAAACAGTACATCAGCTACTGATGGACTTTAAGAAAGCCTATGATTCAGCTGGGAGGGAAGTTTTGTACAATATTTCGATAGCGTTTGGGATACCCATGAGACTAGTTAGGTGATTAAAATGTGTTTAAACGAAACGTATAGTAAAGTCCGTGTAGGTAAACATTTGTCTGATAAATTTCCTATCCAGAATGGTCTAAAACAAGGAGATGCTTTATCGCTAGTCCTTTTCAACTTTGTCTTAAAATATGCAATTAGGAAGGTCCAGGGAAACCAGGTGGGACTGAAATTAAACGGGACACATCAGCTGTTGGTCTATGCCGATGATGTGAATCTACTGGGTGATAATGTAGATACCATAAAGAAAAACACACAAACTTTAACTGACGCAAGTAAAGAGGCTGGTCTACAAGTAAACACAGAGAAAACTAAGTATATGTTACTGTCTCGTCACTAAAATGCAGGGCAAAATCATGACATAAAGATAGGAAACAGAGTTTTGAAAATGTGGCACAGTTCAGATATTTGGGAACAACGATAACAGATCGAAACCTGATTCAGGAGGAAATTAAGAGGAGACTGAACCCAGGTAATGCTTGTTACCATTCAGCCCAGAACCTTTTGCCTTCTCGTCTGCTGTCCAAAAACATAAAAATTTGAATATACGAAACTATAATTTTGCTTGTGGTTTCGTATGAGCTTGCGACTTAGTCTCTGACATTAAGGGAGGAACACAGACTGAGGGTGTTTGAGAACAGAGTGTTGAGGAGAATATTTGGACCGAAGAGAGATGAAGTGACAGGAGGTTAGAGAAAACTGCATAATGAGGAACTTCATAACTTGTACTCTTCTCCAAGTATAATTAGAATGATCAAGTCAAGGAGGATGAGGTGGACAGGTCATGTAGCACGAATGGGGGAGACGAGGAATGCATATAGGATATTGTGGGAAAGCCAGAAGGAAAGAGACCACAGGGAAGACCAAGGCGTAGGTGGGTGGACAATATTAGAATGGATCTTAGAGAGATAGGATGGGATGTTATGTATTGGATTGATCTGGCTCAGGATAGGTACCAGTGGAGGGCTCTTGTGAACACGGTAATGAACCTTCGGGTTCCATAAAATGCTGGGAAATTCTTGAGTAGCTGCAGAATTGGCGGCTCCTCCAGAAGGGCTCAGCTCCATGAGTAAGTAAGTAAGTACTGTAATCCTTATATGTTGCGTAAGTCCATGGAAGAGGAATGAAACAGTCGTACAGACTCATGCAACTCTTCCGTAAGATTCTAAAGAACGAAATATATTATTCGTAATGCTAACGAAGATAGTACATAGGTTAAATCTATCGAAGTTCCTGACTTATTGTATTTAGTGATATCACCTCAAAATTCGCCAATATATTAGTGATGTAGGTGAGGTAGGTTTATACTACTATAGCAACACACAGAATGACTGCTTCATTGTGTTCTAACTGCAGGTGTGCGCTTGTTTTGCTGGTGCTCGATGCCAGCTGTCAGAAAAACTACACCAAGAGACTGCAAACGTATGTGGACTCCTTTTCTTGCAAGAGTGATTGTGTCTGCTCTACTCTGGAGGTGCCGTCCCTAGCAGGCGCATGTGGTTTCTCTAACAACCCTTTCTTCATGACGACAGTAGAGCGACTACTTGCGAAGCAGTGCGACCTGGTGGACCCCCTCTCATGCCCTGCCGCTAGCAATAGACTCACAGAACAGGTATGACACTAACAACCATGGACGCTGACGTAGTCCATCCCAGACTTCCATACTGAGAAAGGGGGTATCCAATCTTACTAGAGTCACTGATGTATTATTTGACAATCAATTCTTGTTCAGACGCGAGCAAACATGAAATTTTATATTTCTGAAATTAATTTTTGTTTTTGTAGATTTCGAATCCTTTTACTACTATTGCTATTTAGTACAGCATACACTGTCACGTATAGGATGTTACGCGTGACGAGAAAGACGGGTTCTAGTTCGGATGATTGGATTTATTAGCACCTTGGTTACGATCTAATCATATTTACTACAGTGTTATCGTTGATAGACATATTATACAGTTCACTGTTACAATCTACGGTTTTAAGTCTTCACTAATCGTATCCTGGCAATAGAGGTTATTGCGCTCATGACCATATATTTATTATTGTTTAACAGTTACGGTCTTGTTTTTGCGGGGAGCCCTCTCTGACGAGAGGACGGGTCTGTCTGCTGCTGACTCTTGCCAGTGCAGTCTTTCTCGGGTCCGAGTCCCTTGGGACTCGCGACCACATTTTACTGTCTCAGATTTGAGACTTCCCTTTTCGTCGCCTCTTACTACTCGCAGGGTCACGGTGGAGGTACTCGACCCCGCCTCCACACGGGTGTTCATCCTGCAGCGTAAACTGTCTTGACGATAATTCCTCAGCACGGACCCTCCTGAAAACACAACGTCTATTGTTGTAAAGGCTTATTTACCTCGTCGTTTCATAGCAACATTCGCGGAGCGGACCACATATGAAATGCCGTTCTTCTGTTGTTGCGTGCGTGAATGTTGCCGAAGTTACCTGGAAACGGCCGATTTTTACAGATACACTGCTTAGCAACGGGACTATATGCCACAATATTTAAGAACCTTAATGCAAATGAAAATGTAATGACCACCGTTTATTTATTTGTTGTTTATTTAACGACGTTATCAGTACCACAGTCTACGGACAACCAAAGTTATTCGCCATCTCACTTCAAGCGGTTCACTTTCAAAACATGTTCGTGCTATGACACGTGAAGCAAAGGGGATGACGTGCTGCACCAACAACCCAATGACGGCCGAGCACCGCGGCGCTTATTATTGACGTAGATGCGCCCAGTCTCTCTACAGCCACAGGTCGTGCAGCGTCTTAAAGAAAATGTTACTGCATCTTCTTGATTATGTGCAGTCCGGAACTAAAACCTGATCGCCATGAATAAACATGGGAGCAGTGATAGAAGTGTTAGGGGTGGCAAAAGCCTATCGAAATCTATTACCCTTGAGGAGAAATTAGAATTGAATTAGAAGTATAAACGTAATGAACGCACGGATGACATAACCAGTGCAAAATGAATTCCAGCACTGACCTAAACACCACGAAATACAAGTATCCAGACGAAATTAATTTGGTTTCATAACGGTGCAATATTTGAGCGAAAATTTTGAAAAGAATATACCACTTGGGAGACATTGGCACAGATGAGACAAAAATTGTAAAGTCGAACATAAAGGGCTAGAGTGAGCGGGTTTGAATTGGTTTCGCCTGACTCAGGATAGGGACAAGGGAAAACGGTAATAAAATCTTGGTTTCCATTAAAGCCTGTAACGTCGATTAGCTGAGTGACTGCTAACTCCTCAGGGAGAGCAGTGCTCCATGGAGATGGTTATCTGTGTAACATAATCCCCGCTTTACTTGAAACTCAAATCTAATACCATGAATTTTTCAATAAAATCCCAGTTTTCATTAAAAGATATGTACGTGGCATAAAGTAGGCGTACAAATCTCTATAGGTCTGTTTGAGATGTCATTCTATACAGTGCTATTTAACGAAACACAGAAATATAACCTGAATGTAAAACTTGTGTCTGCATCAGCAGTAAATGAATATGAAGGCCACCGAGTTCAAATTCGTTGGGGATAAAAGTAAAAAAAAAAAGTAAATTTGTCCCTATGCTTAATTAATTAAGCACTAAGACATGAAGACATGGGGGAGCGGAGACGTAACTTCACTAATCTTGACTTCGACACTAGATGAGTGTTGTCAGTTTCACGACTCGGCCGCTTTACCGCCGGGGAAAGAGCCCCCGGCAACCATTAGACTGGAGGCTGGGTGGGGCTCAGAGCCGGTCTGGAAACCCATAGCCCGTCGCCATTAAACTTGCAGAGGATGCATTTGTAAAATATGTTCATTCAGGTAGGGAGAGCCTTGTCACTCTTATGTTTCGCTGTAAATTAATAAGGAATTAAAAATATTTCTAACTTACTGCAACTCGGTGGGCGTTTCTTATCTTACAGTGGTTTACATATTCTGTTCGTTCTAACTGAGTCAGTAGCTTTCTCACAACATAACACTTGGGAGCCCGAAATTAACCTATATAATACTCGTATTAAAACATCCATAAATTTACTTGGACATCTCCTGATGGGAAGATACACAATCAAATAGACCATATTTTGACAGATAGGAGACGGCACTCAAGTATACTTGATATCCGATCATTCAGGGCAGCAGACTGTGATACTGACCACTACCTGGTGGTAGCAAAGGTTAGGGAAAGACTGGCAGTGAACAAAAAACAACACACAGAGTTCATATGGAGAGGTTCAATCTCAAGAAATTAAATGAGGTAGAGGGTAAAGAGCAGTATCGTGTTGAAATCTCAAATAGGTTTGCGGTTTTGGAAAACTTGGAAACTGAAGTGGATATTAATAAAGCTTGGGAAACTATTAGAGAGAATATAAAAATGTCTGCCACATAGAGTCTAGGTTATTATAAACCGAAGAAGCATAAGCCATGGTTCGATGAAGGGTGCTCAAAATTAT